>NC_056728.1:375760521-375960521 GCF_019279795.1 Protopterus annectens | reverse complement strand
CAGAAGAGAAAGAAAATGCTGAGACAATAGCTCAGCTAGTTGTTATATATCAATTTATGTAAATAATCTTGTGCCCACATTCTCTAGGTGCAAAATTATTAAGGCAATCCACAGATCAGTATGGAGAGAACTATATACACTTGACTTAGTACACCCCCATAAAGTTTTTAAAAGTAGTACTTATCACATCCGAAGTTCTTTGAAATGAAATTCTGGACCAGGTTTAACCTTAAGAGATGCAGTCTTCCACCTGGCAGAATCTTTTTTCCCTTTATCTTTTTGCCCTGTGTCTGATGATCATCAAACTCCCCCAATCAGACAAGAGTCCATTTATTCCCTGACCGTGGGGTCCACCACCAGATCCACCAGGGCAAGAGCCATTTAGAGAAGAAATCATTAAGGCAGCCAGGCAGGGTTGCTTGCGTTCTTATTGATATCCCAGCAAAGGATGATTGAACAGCTGATATACCTGGAGTAGATGTGGGGAACTGGGTAGTAAGGTTATAGGATGATTGAACAGTTGATATACCTGGTGTGGATGTGGGGCACTGGGTAGGAAGGCTGCAGGATGACTGAACAGCTGATATACCTGGTGTGGATGTGGGGCACTGGGTAGTAAGGTTATAGGATGACTGAACAGCTGATATACCTGGTGTGGATGTGGGGCACTGGGTAGGAAGGCTGCAGGATGATTGAAGAGCTGATGTACCTGGCACAGATGTGAGGTCCTGGGTAGGAATGCTGTAGGATGACTGAACAACTGATATACCTGGCGTGGATGTGGGGTACTGGGTAGGAAAGGCTGTAGGATGATGCAGGGACAAAATAAAATAAATAATGTCAACATGTCAAAATCTACTTCAATTAAAAAAAGACAGAAGATAAAAGTCCTCCCACACCAAACCTCATGCAGGAAGCCCCATCTGCACCCTCTTACTTAATGTACTCAACCTCATGACTGCTGCAACTTTGGGAAAGGGGACTTACCTTTCAGTGACTTTATTTTTCAGTTGCCCTAATGTTATGGACATTGAGAATTTTTTATAAGCTTGGTGTTTTCAAAGAATGGCCAGAATATGCACTTATGCTGTAATGATGAGCCAAAAAAAAAAAAAAAAAGAGTGAAACACATCATGCCTACAGTTATTGGGATATGGCTTTATGGGCCTGAATCCATCATTAAAGACTTATAAAAAATAAAAAGTCAGTGTTCATTCAGAAGCCATGTAGTTGGAACAACTGTATGTACTTATGTGTTTATTTGCACATATCCTATGGGTCTTCCAGCAAGGAGGTTTAAGGTATTACAAAGTGGAAAACAAAAGTTATGCACTTACCATAATGACAGATCTGTGTTGTCTATTTCTTTCCTTCCTCAACTGATGGGTTTCGGATACAACCTAGGATCATCCAACTTCAGACACTATTTCCAGACCTAGGATCTGTAGCTCAGGCTCCCTCCCTACCCATAATCCCCTCCTGTCCCCAATATTATCTCAGAACAAGTTTACCTTAATTCCAACAAAACCAATACATTAATTACAAATATGTATTATTACAGACAAAGTAGTAGAAGATCGCATGAAGGAATAGGAGAAATTCTGCAGTGGAGCCGCAAGAGTATGAAATCCTGCACCAATGATAGCCCATACAGTCAGCCCCAGAAGCTAAAGGGAAAAAAAATAAAATAAAAAACTTTCATGAGATGGAAGGGGAAAGGAGAGAGGGAAATTGAGGAAGGATGGAAACAAACAACACAGCTCTATCATTATTGGTAAGTAAATAATTTTGTATCTGATTTAGTCTTTTCCATCCACTCCTCAGGACAGTCCCCAGCTACTTAGCTCCATGGGTGGTCTCATGGAAGGATGTTCCAGACAGCAGAACCAAAAGCCGCACTATCTCTGGAAAGCAAATCCAATTTGTACTGGGAAATGAAGGTATGAAAGTCAGACCAAGTAGCAGCAGCACAAGTATCAATCGAGGCCATAGGAAAAAATGCCAAAGTGAAAATGTATCTTTTTGAGTGTGCTTTTGGTGGCTTAGGTAAGGTAAAATTACTTAGCTTATATACATGGCAGATGCAACCAGCCAACCATCTAGCTAAGGTAACCTCTGACACGCCTTGACCCATCTTGGCTTTAGATAATGACACAGACAACTGGTCTGACTTCCTGAATGGTTTGGTTCAATGAAGGTAGAAACATAATTTTCTGCGCACATCCAATAAATGAAGCATGTATTCTCCTTTATTTGAAAAGAATACTGGAAGATTAATACTCTGATGGAGTGAATTCAGTGTAGTACTTATAGGGAAAAAGGAAGGAGTTGATGCATAAAGAAGCCCTGAACATGTGGAAGATAATATATGGAGGCAAATTCAGAGCTTGGAGCTCTGACACCCTTCTAGCTGAAGTAACTGCTACCAGGAAAACATTCTTCAAAGTCAGAAATTTTAAGTCTACTTTGGCGGCAAGTTCAAAAGGGATTTGGGTTAAAGCTTAGAGCAAGACAGTCATGTCCCAAGAGGGAGTATGATCCTTAAGTGGAGGTCTAAGAAGAAATACAGCTCCCAGAAAAACTTTACACAGCTTGACTGAGGCTAAGGAAGAGTGATTCTTTCCAATATGAAAATACGAGATAGCCTCAAGCTGAACCTTGACAGTTGAGTAACTAGTCCTATTATGGAAAATGGAAACAAGAAATTTTAAAACTGTTAGTATAAGGGCAGAAAAGGGATCTGACCTTCTCTATGAAGCCCAAATGAAGAATCTTTTCCACTTACCTTTGCAAACTTTCTTACTGGATGATTTCAGAGCAGAAGTAAGAAAATGGATCACTTTGGAGGAAAACCTGGACCGACTAGCTGGCACTGCAACTGGAGAAAACATGCAGTTAGCTGTGGGGCTCGAATGTCTGGATGAAGTATTCCAGATGGATGAATAGAGGAGATCAGGATTCAGAGCCAACACCCAAAGAGGGGTGTACTAGATAAGGTCAAAGAAAGGGAAACCACACCTATCATGGCCGGAAAAGTGCACTGAGGATGACTTTGGTCTTCCAATGTAATGACTTCTGCAGAAATTTTAGAATTAGTGGAATTGGTGAGAAGGCCAATAGGAGACCAGAAGGGCAATCACAAATCAGCATGTCTCTCGTGGACTCCCCCTTTGGACAGATAAGAACAAAGAACCTGCTGCATTTGTAACTGGCAAAAGAAGCAAAAAGACTACAGCATGGCTGGCACTGTAGATGAAAGATTTGTGTTGCTGGATTCAGAGACCATTCGTGAGATAGCAGAATTGATCTGCTAAGTCTGTCCAGTAAAGCATTGGTTTTCCCCAGTATGTGCATTGCTATCAGAAAGCATCTGGAAGATACTGCCCACTGCTACACTCAATACGTCTAGACACAACAGGTAGGAGGAATGTGTTTCTCCTTGTTTGTTGACATACCAAGCCACTGATATGTTGTCGGCCTGAACAGAAATCATCACTAGACGAAGGACATCCTGAAAAGCCTGCAACGTTAGGAGGACTCCCCTCATCTCTTAAGAAATTAATGACAAGATTGGCCTTTGATGGGGACTACATGCCTTCGACCAGATTTCTCATGTAATGCCCCACCCAACCGGGAAAGTGTCTATAGTCTCTGTGGCTTTGGGAGAGGGAGCAATAAAGGAACGGCCCCAAATAACCTTTGGAGACTGAATCCACCAAGTTACATGGTGTCTGCAGATTTTTTGTTAAACAGACTGGAATGGTCATGGGCTAGGATCTGATGGACCGCTGGGCAGCTAGTGTCCACTGTAACACTCTCATAAAATACCTTACCAAGGGGACTAAATTAATGGAGGCTGTCATCAAACCTAAAAGTTGAAGAACCAGTCTGTCAGGCAGTGTTTAGTGAGAAAAAAGTTGTAGGGTCTGATTTCTTAGAGTAACCAACCCATTCACTGACAACTTTGCAATTTGAATGGCTGTGTCTCAGTGTGCTCCTATGAACTCTAGATTTGTACTGTGGAAAATTGTGATTTGTTCTGTACACTGAAATTCTTAGGTAGGAGCACAGCTGAAGCAAATAATTTCTGGCCTGGACTAGCAGAGATCTGGTAAGAGCGGTAAGGAGCCAGTAGTCCAGAGAGGGGAACATCCAACCACTATCACGCATTTAAGAAACACTCGAGGGGCTGTGGTGAGGCCAAAGGTCAGGGCTATGAATTTAAAAGGACCAGCCCCTAGTTAGAAACAAAGAAACCTCCTACAGCGTCTGTCCATTTTGATGTGATTGTATGCATCCTGACATCTACTGGACACTTCCAGTCATTTTTCCTCAGAAGGGAGGGAATTGACTGTACCGTGACCATCTGGAACTTTTATGTGCTTCATGTATTGATTCAAGAGGCTGAAGTCCAAAAGTAGCCATAGGTCCTCGTTCTTTATTTGGTACTAAAAAGAATCCGAATAAGTTCTGAATTCTGCAGTCTGGTGGGACCTCCTGGATGACCTGCTTGTCTAGCAGCGTTTTTTTTTATTTCTAATGCCACTGTTTTTCTTTGAGAGGGTGGTATGTTGGAATGTTTCTTTCACAGTGGAAGTGTATAGAGAAAAGGAATGATGGGTTTTGGGTACTGCTATGTGATATTACTATGACATCTGATTTAATACAGCATGACATATTGTAGAAAATATTGGATATGTACAATAATAATAAAGTCAAGCAAGTGTGCAGAACTGCTTATAATAATTATAAAATAAGGTTTTTAATTAATAGATGGATAAGTAAAGAAATAGATATGAATAATAGTATAAGACAAGGGTTTGAGCAGTATTTTATTTGCTTTGGTTGTTGTCACTCTCCTACTTTGGACACAATAGAAGAGTCTTTGTGGGTTCTGTTCAAGCAGCTTTATTATATACAAACACATCACGATAGAAGTTTACTGACGTTAACTTAAGTAACTTGTTTACAAACTAACTACTGCAATCATACATGCTCACTCTCTGGCTGTACTCTCAAAATGACACTGGGAATAGCATGTGCCCGATATTTATATGTGCACGTTCAGTCCTTGACATGCTTCTTAAAGATACAGCACATACACTCTGATCTACAGCCTTCCTCTTTGAGAAATAGATCAGGCAAAGTTATGAATCTATTTGGCACGCAGATAATACAAGTAGTGCTTTGTCATGCAATTATACAAGACTGGGTACATATATACAGTTACGTCCATCTTGCTGTGTATTTCACACTGGCCCTGGAAATTCGACCATATTGTGTGACATAAAAAAAGAAGTTATGTTCTTACCATAACATTCTATGGGTGTTGTCCATCTCGTCCTTTATTTTTACTTGTGGGTCGAATCCGATGTGTCGGATCTGTCTCGGCCAATTCTCCAACTCAAGATCTTCATTAAAGCTCGTGGGCCTCATTCTTTACCCATAATGCATTCCCATAGTTATTTCAGACCTTGTTTTCCCCCCAGCAGCACATAAAGAAGGACTTACATAGTAGCAATTTGCTGATGTATAGAAATGTGTATATATACTAACTGCCATAAATTAGAAACAGACAGAAAGGGTATATTCTCTGAGGCTATATGGCCCTGCTGAATCTTAATTTTGTTATCCAGTCTACCAGGGGTATAGGCAGGGGGAAGGAGGGAGGGCTGTGAGAATAAAGGATGAGATGGACAACACACATGGAACGTTATGGGAAGAACATAACTTTGTTATGTGATGTTGTCAATCTCGCCTTTATTCTCACTTGTGGAACCTCATCCCAAGCAACTGAACTCTTGGGTGGCTCATGGCAGAATATTCCTCAGAACCACAGAACCAAAGGAAGCTCTACTTCTAGAGGCCAAATCTACTTTGTAATGAGTAATAAAGATATAAGTTCTTGACCAAGTAGCTGCAGCATAGATATTATCCAGTGGTAGTCTAGCTTCAAAGGCTGCAGACGTAGCCACAAATCTAGTGGAATGAGCTTTAGCAAAATTTGGGAGGGCTCTGTTTTTGGAATTGTAAATGCGGAATATGCACAAGGAAAGCCATCTGGATAACCTGACTTTTGAAACTGGTTGACTTTTCCGTGTGTCAGCATATGAGACAAAAAGCTGATCTGATTTTCTGAATTCCGAAGTTCTGTGTAAATTGTTGTTGTTGTGTCTTTCGGCTTTTCCCGGTTAGGGGTTGCCACAGCGGAACGCCGGTCCGCTAATGATTGGCAGTAGATTTTTACGTGCCGAGTTGCCAGCTCTGATGCACAACCTTCAACGAAGGTACGCCCATTCACGCATGTCTCCACACAGAAGACGCTCTAGCTGAGAATCGAACAGGACAACGTTTTACTGTGAGACGACAACGCTACCGCAGCACCACCACCGTAGTATCGAACATAATTGTCTGTGAACATCTAGGAGATGCAAGGAATACTCTCCTTTATTTTAGAAGCTGGGAAAGAAAACTGAAATGTCTATAGATTGGTTAAGGGTATTTTCTGTCACAACCTTAGGTAGAAATGATGGATTACTGCGTAATGACACCCTATCTTTATGAAAGATTAGGTAAGGAGGTTTTATGGATAAGGCCTGCAACTCAGATACCCTTCTGGCTGAAGTAATTGCCACCAAGAACAGAGTTTTCCAGGAGAGATATTTCATGTCACATGTGGCTGAGGGCTCAAAGGAGGAATATAATATTGGATAAGATGAAGCTGAAATCCTAAGGGGGCACTGGATGTTTATATGCAGGTCTTAGCATAACAGTGCCCTTCAAAAAAGCTCTGCAAAGTCTGTGCAACATGATAGGACAGTCATTTTCTCCTGTATGAAAGTTAGAGATCGCAGCTAGTTGAACTTTAACTGAAGCTGCCGCTGCTCCATCATTGAAGATCTCTGACAAAAACTGTAAAACAGAATGAACTGGTGCTGTAAAAGGGTCTTTTTTTTCACTGTTTGCCCATATAACAAACTTCTTCCAATTGTTTTTGTAAAGTTTCTGGGTAGAAGTTTTATGAGATGATAAAATAATATGCCTGACTGGGGAAGAGAGGGATGGAAACCTGACAATCAGAGGAACTGGAGCAGCCAAGCTGTCAATTTCAGGGAGTCTAGGTTGGGATGAAACATCCCCGACGGGCGTGTCAGAAGGTACGGAACTGGGTCCAGAATCCAGGGTTTGTCCTGAAGATGAGGCTGAAGAAAGGGAAATCAGATTTGACGAGGCCAGTAGGGAGCAATTAGGATAATGGCTCTCTCCAACAAACTTCCTTTCTGTAGGAGCTTTGGAATTAGAGGAATTGGGGGAAAAGCATAAAGAAGTCCTGGGGGGGAACAAGTGCATCCCTCGGTAACTCCCCAGTAAGCAGGATCAGGGCAAAGTAGTTGCTGCATTTCGCAATGTTGGGTGATGCAAAAAGGTCACAGCAAGGCTGGCCCCATTTGTGGAAGATTATTTCCAGATCTTCCTGATTGAGGGACCACTTGTGTGGCCATTAAATGGCTCTGCTCAGCCTGTCCACAATGACGTTGGATTTCCACATGATGTGCACTGCTATTAGAAAGCAGTTGGAGGCTATTGCCCGATGCCAGACTCTGAGAGCTTCTCGACAAAGTTGGTTCAATCTGGTTCCCCCTGTTTGTTGACATAACACACTACAAACATGTTGTCCGTCTGTATTGCAACTGCTCTCATAGGAAGACAGTCCTGGAAGATTGTAATGCTAAAAGCACCACTCTCATCTCTAGGACATTTATATGCAAGTGAGCCTCGTGTTCTCGCCAGATGTGTTGAACTGTCTTCCCAAGAAAATGCCCTCTCCCTATCTGGGATGCGTCCGTGGTCACCGTGGCCAGAGGTGGAGGAGGAATGAAAGGACAGCCTCGAAGTACTAAAGGTGAGTGAATCCACCACTGGAGATCTTTATTGCAGGCACTGGTTATCATGATCTTGTCTGACATTGGAAGTTCCAAGACTGACCACTGAGCAAATAGCATCCACTGGAGAACCCTCATGTAGAGAGTAGCTACGGGAATTAGTCTGATGGATGCAGCCATTTTCCCTAGGGCCTGGAGGACTAGTTTTGCGGTGGCTTTGGACTTCTTTGTTAGAATTCTGACAAGATGACGGAGGTCGTCTATCCTGTAATGTGGAAGCCTTGCTACCTAAGGGGTAGTGTTTATATCTGATCCTATGAACAATAAGGTTTGCAATGGTTCTAGCACAGATTTTTCAAAATTTATGGCAATATCTAGAGAGTAGCAGAGTTAAAGGACATAATCCCTTGATTGGAGTAAGTGATGCCTAGTCAGAGCGGTTATTAGCCAGTTATCCAGGTATGGAAACACGTGGATTCCTATGCATCTCAGGTGAGCTGCCACTACTGCCATACATTTGATGAATGGCCAAAGGGCAGAGTTCTAAACTGGAAGTGAGTGGCTCCAAGCTGGAAGCACAAGAACCTCCTGGACCGCCTGTCCATTGGAATATGGTAGTACACATCCTGAAGGTCTACAGAGCACATCCAATTGTCTTTTTCCAGAAATCGAAGTATTGACTACAGTGTTACCATCCAGAACTTCGTCTTCTTTACTAATTTGTTTAGATTGCTGAGATCCAAAATGGGTCTCCAGTCCTTTGTTCTCTTCAGAACTAAAAAGAATTTTGAGTAAGTTCCAGATCCTCTCTGGTCTGTGGGGACTTCTTGGATGACTCTTTTTGTTAGCAACTTTTGAATTTCTACAGTTGCTTGTCCTTTTGACTGGATGGAACATCTGGAATCACCTTGTTTCTGGGGATAGGAAGGGAGAAGGGGATGATGTATCCTCTGGATATTATGTCCTGCACCCATCTGTCGTTTTTCATCTTTAGCCAGGTTTCTTGCTGCAGGGAAAAATTGCCCACCGACTGCCTCCACAGGAGAGCAATCTGGCACTCTTTCAGGAGCGCTGGAAAGGTCTCCCAAAGAAAGATTCTCTGGAACCTTGGTTTTGCGCCCCCCCCCACAGCCGTGAGAGCGGCATCTTCTGTTATTGTTCCCCCCTCTGCCTCTAGGGGAACTTTCGCCTTGTGTTTCTTGGTAAGACTTCTGAGATTTTCTGAACCACATCTTCCACTACCTTTTTGACCTTTGGGAAAGAGTCTAGCAGGAGTGGAAAAACGCATTCCAATGGCAGATAAAGTCCTACCCTCTTGTTCACACCTGGTGAACGTTTCTTTCACGTTTGGCCCAAAAAGGGATGAGCCGTCAAAAGAGGTGCTAATGAAGGAAGTCTTGAAGGGCTCTGCAAAATTGCAAAGACGCATCCAGGACTGCCTTCTACGAGAGATACCTGAGCCTGCTGCCCTACTCGTTCCATCTGCTGCATAAGAAATAAGTTTCATGGACGAGTTGACAACTGAATTCAAGATAGCAAGCTGAGCACTGACTTTCTCTGGCACTGCATCAGCTACAGCTCCTTGGATGGAGTCTGACAATTCTTTAATCAGGTCTCTCTGCGGTCTGTTGAAGTGGGTGAGATAATTCAGAGACCGCAAAGCAAAGGTTGCTGATGCGAAGACGTGCTTCCCATACCTATCCTTGGTCCTAGAGTCCTTATTGGGAGGATGGAAAGAGGTATTCGTCTCAGGGATTTCCTTTCTAGTGGCCACCACCATGACCATGGCATCAACTTCTACACCCTTTGTGAGAAACCCTTTTTCTTTTGGGGCAGTGATGTACTTATTTGGCCTCCTAGGAGTAGGGTCTATGGTGTGTGGGGAGTCTCCCAAGCCTTTCGTGAGACTAATTCGACAAGTTTGTTGAAAGGGGAAGTAACCCAAGAAGTTGATCAGCAAGACCCAAAGGCCTTCAGAAAGACTGACTTCTCAGCTGAAGGGGTGGAGGGCTGCCAATCACCTCTCTGTTTTAATAATTCTAGGATGTCTCCAAAAGAGACATCTTCAGGAGGTGATTGTGGGACCCATCTGCTTCAGTGATGTCAGTGTCAGATGTGATAGACTCTTCTGGTGAGTCGAGATAGTTCCTCTTGCATGTCCTCTTCTGAGGGACCTCTTCAGTGGGATACTCTAGAGAGCTGTTGGAAGAGGGGGCAGTACCCTGAGGTACGTCCTGACGTCTAACATCTCTGAGAACCTGAGGGAAGAGCCCGTGAGAAGAAAAAGACACCTTGCCTGAAGAGGTAGGAAGAATCGAAAAAGATTGTGTCCCAGACTGTGAAGAAGTCAAAGCCCTCCTCATTACTTCAAAGGCAGACCCTCCCCACTCTAAAGAAGTCCTTGGATCTGACAAACAAGTCGGCAGAGCTGAAGGAATCTCCTGAGCAAAAGAGAGCAGCTCTGCAGAGGTAGGAGCTGAACTCCCCCGTGCCGAGGCCCCCACAGGCATGATCGGATCCAAAGAGATTTGACCAGTCTCCGTGGACCCGACAGGGGACTGTCAGCTCCCAGAGATCTCCTGCTCTGAAGGCACAGAGACACTTGGGGCAGATGTCGGAATCAAGGAAGTTATGGGTCCTGGACCCAACACCGACACGACCTGGGATATTGGAATCTTCTGACTCCAAAGCAGGAGGATGGATCGGAGGAGGAACTGTAAAAGAAGATGGGGTTTGAGACTGACCTGATTCCTTTGGGCTTGGATCCACAAGAAGTTTGAGCAAAGCAGATGTCTTCAAAAGTCTCTCTACGACCTTATCCACATCTTCATCAGATAAACTTCTGCTAGATCTAGTGGATAGAGTAGGTGACCTTGATGTCACTAATAGTGGAGAAAAGAGCCTGGAAGAAATCTTCCCAATAGAAGGACAACAGCTCCTATGTCTATGTGCAGTGGAAGTAATTGGCACCAGTGAAGATTCCCTCTCCGAGGGAGTTCTGGAGTCGGGAGGAGATGTCTGCTCTGATACAGCCTTTGGGTCCCTCAATTTCAGAGCCTTCTGCTTCGGCTCCGATGAGGATCCCGGCTCTGCTAAAGGTCTTTTAGTTGGCTTTTCTGAAGGATCGGAAGATACAGCCTCAGAGAACGGCATTTTCAAAAGGCCTTTCAAAATCAGTTTATTTTTGCTTTCTATTAACGCCTGCTGATTAAAGTTATGGCAAATGGAACAAGACTCCTGAAGATGAAGAGGCCCCAAACAATGCACACACAAAGTGTCTGAATCACTAAGGGGCATCTTCTTACTGCATTTTTCACGCTTCTTGAAGCCCAGAGGCTTACTTTCCTATTTTGGGACATGATCTTAAGAGAAAACGGAGAAAAATAGCACAATCACTCTAAGAAAGAATGAGTCCTCTAACTTAAACGGACTTTACCCACAGACACACAAGCAGAAAACTAAGACTTTAAACAAGGAGAAAGAAATAGAAATACACTACTAGTACTATGTTTTTTTGAAGGCTAAAGAAGGTGATAACAAGGTACTGAAGGGAAGGGAATGAATGTCCTCTAACTAAAATGGATGTTCCTAAACACCATCTAATTTAAACGGACGTCTAATGGGGGAAAGCTGGGTAAAGAAGTAAAATAATTAAGAAATTCAGAGAGGGAAAAATAACCTATGCTAAAATAAAGTAGTGAAAAAAATGTACTTAGCCCAGAGCTATTCCTGAAGAAACCTCTTCGCTGCACTGCAAGCGAAATCTGGGGTAACTAGGGGAATGCATTATGGGTAAAGAATGAGGCCCACAAGCTTTGCTGAAGACCTCGAGCTGGAGAATTGGCCGAGATAGATCTGACACGTTGAATCCGACCCACAAGTGAGAATAAAGGCAAGACTGACATCACATCTCGGCATTAGGTTTAGTAACTGGAGCTGTCTCTACAGAATGTTCAACTTTGGGAGTATTTGGAACATCTTCAGGAATGGAAGTAGAGGTTGAAACACACCCTGGGATGGAAACAACATTTGGTTTATGCTGAGATCTAATAGTGTGTATCACAGAAACAATGCTGCAATGATGATTCTGGTACAGGAAGATGTCTGCAATTTCTCCTGTACTCCCCATCCTCAGATTCTACAAGGTAGGATCTCAGCTCGGCACATATACCTGTAACTTGTCCAATCCAGTCAAAACCTCACTGTCTCTCCTTTCCTCAACGGATGAAGAAATCTGCTCAATTTATTATAACTGGACTTCTGGATAGAACGCTTCTTGAATAATTGAGCCTTGATGGTTCTGTTGTTCTTAGCTTTAGGCCTCAATAAACTGGAACTAATAGGTAACGCTGTTCTGGTTTGTCTGGAATGAAGTCTTTGAGTAGCTGAGCCAAGTGTATCATCACAGAGTATATTTCTGAGATTAAGTAAAGTCAAAAAGACATCAATATTGTCATACTTTGACCTTTCAAGTAATTGCTTTGTACTGCACGTTCAGCTAGCCCATTTGACTGTGGATATTCAGGACTGCTAGTATCATGTACAAAGTCCCATTCTCTTGCAAATTTCTGAAATAACTGACTAGTAAACTGAGTACCATTGTCAGAAGCAACTTTGTGTGGACTACCATGGACTGAGAAATGACATTTCAACTTAGTAATAACAGTACTAGATGGTAAATTAGGTGGTAAGTCAATCTCAACCAATTCAAACAAGAGTCTACCAATACTAAGTAGTGTAAATTTTCCACCAGAAGATATCGGTGGCTACTGCTGACCAAGGTAGTTCAGGAACTTGACTTAGCTGAAGTGGTACTCTTTGCACATGCAGTTTAGTACTACTGCATACAGAAAAAGAAGAAAGTACTTTATCAATGCCTTTCACTAGTGAAGGCCAAAATACTAATTCGCTCGGTCTTCTCTTAGTGGATGTGGAACCTGGGTGACCACAATGAAAAATCTGTATATATTCTTGTTGTAAGGAAGCATTAACGAGTCTGAAAATTGACCAGCCCTAAGGAGATCAATGTTGCAAGCAAGACCACCAAGACTTTAAAAGAACAATATCCACTGTGTTGAACCGTAAGCAGAAAGTAAACAGAATCAATGGTGTGCATAAAGTCAATTTTATGTCTTTTAATATATTGTTAAATAACTCGTTTGAACGAATACAAACTTGCCGTTAGTCAAGCTACTTGAAAAATAAAAACTTTATTTTAGTACAAGTTAAAGCGCTCACCTACCGCACTGTAACATCTACTAAAATAAAGTTTTTATTTTACAAGTAGCTTGATTAACAGAAAGTTTGTATTCGTTCAAATGAGTTATTTAACAATATATTAAAAGACGTACAATTGATTTTACGCACACCACTGATTCTGTTTACTTTCTGCTTACAGTTCAACACAGTGGATATTGTTCTTTTAAAATCTTGGTACTCTTGCTTGCAACATTGATCTCCTTAGGGCTGGTCAAATTTTGGACTCATTAATAGTTTTGCATGTCTCCTTGAGGTACTGGCAAGAAGAGCTTTAAGGTGTTACTCTGGACTACCAACTCACCAGAGTATCTGTTTGTGAACAATACTGCTTAATTTGTTGTAAGGAAGCAGGAACAACAATTTTAGGACCTTTGAAAATAATGCCATCTTCCATCAACATTTCATCTCTGTCAGGAAAACAGGTTTGCACTTCAGGTTGTACACTAGATTGCTTTGACAGCCATCCAACATTAATGTAGTCACTGAACATCTGCAAAATTCGATCAGTCTTTGTGTGATCTCAAAGCTCATCGAGTCTACTGGTTGAGAAATTACGCACTGCCATCATGTTAAAGTCAAAATTCTCTGCATCAAGCTGTTCTGTCGTATTTCTGGGTGATCTGCGTAAGGTATTAGCCAGATAAAGTAGTTTGCCATTTTGAAGCTGCACTTTTGCAATTTGAGCATCATTCTTTATAATCTCGCTGGACCTGAATACATAGGCTTCTTCAGAATAGTAACTAGAGGTTGGTGATCAGTTTCAATCTGAATAGCTCGACCAGAGATATAATCATGAAACTTGGAACATGTGAATACTATTGCCAAAAGTTCTTTCTCAATTTGAGCATATTGCATCTCAGTTTGGGTAAGTGTTCTAGATGCACAGGCTACTTGTCTGCCCTCTTGAAGAATAACTGCTCCAATACCAAATTTTGAAGCATCACAGGAAACAGTGACTGGCTTATTTACATCATAGTATCTTAATGTAGGTGGGGTGGCAATTTTCTGCCTAAGGTCTTCAAATGCCTTCTGGTGATGTTCTAGCCATGACCATGTAACATTTTTGCGTCAGATCTCTTAAAGGTGCTGTCAACTCTCTGAAGTCTGGTAAAAACTTGCCTAAATAGTTGACCACGCCTAGGAAATGCTGTAGAACTTGAATATTGTCTGGTGCTGACATCTCAAGAATAGCTGCTTGCTTGGTCAGGTCTGGTCTCAAGCCAGTACGGATAAAAAATTACCTACCTACGTAACTTCTGGTAGTCTGAATTTACACTTCAGAGGATTGAGCTTTAAGTTTACTTCACGTGCCCTGTCTAGAACTTTCTTTAAGTTTTTGTCATGCTCTGATTTACCACTGCCTTTACGAATAAATCATCTACTATTATGGCACAAGGATAACCCAAACAAATTAGCTCCATTGCATGCTGGGAGATTTCAGTTCCAGAATTTATTCCAAACGGCATCCTTAGGAATCTGTATCTGCCAAACAGGGTACCAAAAGTGGTTAATAATAAGGATTTTCAATCAAGCATCACTTGCCAAAATGAACTTTTTGCATCAAAGACAGAAAAAACAGTGGTATTTGGTATTAGGGCTGCGACCTCTTCGGCTGTGCACATTGGATGATGCGGTCTCTTCAACCCTCTGTTCAGATTTCTTATATCAATACATATTCTGATTTCGTCTGACCCATTTTTGTGAGCTGCTACCATAGACGGCACCCATTCAGTCGGTTCTGTAACTGGACAAATTACACCTTGCTGCACCATTTTATCTGAATGAGCCTTGACTTTATCTTGCATAGCTATCGGAACTTTTCTTGCTGGTCTAACTACTGGAGTGACCTCTGGGTCTAACTTCATGGAGTACACAAGTGGAAGTTTACCCAACCTGTCATCGAAAACATCAGCATAATCTGAGAAAAAGGCTTCAGAAAAACTGGAACTAGGATATGTAGTCGTGATGAACTTCTTTGGAAAAAGAAAGCAGATTCATTCTCAAATTGTCTTTGAGACCCAATAATGACTGTACTGGTCTTTGGACTACATACAATAACAAGCTGTAATAGTTCTTAACCAAATAACATGAAAGCATCACTGAGCCTTCGGTTTGAATTTCTTCACCTCCATAAGCAACAAGTTTTGCACTATTGGCCACACTGAGTTGCTCATTAATTCTCACTTTTGCAAATGTGCCCACTGAAATAACATTACACTTTTTGTACCAGTGTCTTCCTTAATCTGTGTGGCTTTATCTGGACATTGATCTGGACAGTACAAAACACTTTGTTCTTTGCCAATAAATTCACTGCATCATCTCTTTCATCAATTACTAATGTACAATCTACATAAAAAGTTGACTGCTGCGGCTCTACTTGATCAACTTGCTTTTTTGTGTGACCTTTCTTTACAACTGTGTGGGGTTTACTTGATTTGCAAAACTTTTGAAAATGGTTCCACTTTTTAAACTTGTAACATTGCTGACCAAATTCTAAGCATGTCTCTCTTTTAGATTAATGACTGGCACCACAACTGCGACAGTTAACAATAAAGCTGGACTTGGGTTTTGCTAATTTACGTTTGTACTGCACTGAGCATGCTCCTTTAACTGAACTGGTCTTAGAACTTGCTGGAAGACTACCTGATTTCCCTGGTGACCCAGCAGGGCATGTGGCTGCCATGTGCTTAGGCCTACTTCTGTTTGTCATGTGTTGCATGCTATCTACATTTTCTCTGGAGCCTGCTGAAACCATGCTCTTGTCACTTGCAAGCATACTTGTGTGTTTTTCTGTAACTTCATGGATATGACAAATCTCAATGACTTTACTCAATGTTAAATTACTATCACAAAGCAAAACCTTTCTCACAGTAGCACTATTAATACTACACACAAGCCTGTCCTTTATTAACTCATCTTTTAAGTCACCAAACCGACACATTTTAGCTTTGTTTCTCAGATCACTTATATAAGCTGAAAAAGTTTCCCATGGTTTCTGATCTCTCATGTAAAACAAATGCCTCTCTAATGTAATATCTGTCTGGGGGTTACACATTTCTCTGAATTTGCACTTCAAACACTCTGGATCTTACCTTGATTCAGCCTGGACAACAATATGACGATTTTCACCTTCACCCTCATATACTGCTAGTGCATACACAAATGAATGCTCCCTTTCAATGGCCTCTGACCCAGCTAGGTGTAGCAAAATCAATGCCCTTGTGCGTGCATCTTTATCTAAATAAGCTGCTTGTATAAACATATCATATTCTTGCTCAAATATTCTCCAATTCTCTGCAATATTCTGATCAAATACAAGTGGTAAGGGCATTCAAAATCCGTCTGCCATATTATCATATATTAGTGAAGGGTTTTACAAATGAGCACAAACACATACAGATATGCTAGAAATGTATGCCAGTATCTGTGACTTTACCCATTAGCACAACAAGCCTCTGTACAACTGAACTTTGCAAAACAAGTCCCTCAGGCACTGTAATACTCTGGAAATTACTTTACTGCAAGAAATCACCTCTTGTCAGTGTAGGAAACATTTCAAATAACTGCACAATGTGAACAAACTGAGCAGAAGAAGCTCAGATTCAGTAACATTTTGAAGTAATTGCACTTTGCGAATAAACAGTACACAGCACACTGAAATTTCCCCAAAATGGCAGCACCTTGCTAGGCAATTCTTTACACTTTGTGAACAGATACACCCAGCACAAGAAACTTTCCGAAATGGCTATACTTTGACTGTGCTTCACAAAATAGTTGCACTTTGCACACAAATAACTCTTTAGAATACATGCAGAGTAATGAGCACACACAGTAGGCACTTTTACACACTTTGAGATACTTTGAATAACTCTAGTTATGCCATTAATACAATACAAAGAAAACACCAGTGTGTAACATTAGCAATAAAAACAACCAATTCCAAACCAAAGCCAACGAGGTAGATAATTCCCAATAAGGTCCAGACCAAAGCTGCAGTATATAACAAATAGTTTAAAAATAAAAGCACAAAAAAAGAAAATGGCCAAGTGCTTTCGTCCAAGCACATAGGACTTCTTCAGAACCAGTAGCCTCATTAAAACAAATAACTTAAAAATACATCACGTGACAACCTTATTCATTACCCTCTTAAAGAAAAATACATACAATAAAAACACAATTATAAAATCATTGCTTTTTTTCCTAAGTATTGGTAGAATAGATGTGTGCTCATTAATACCTGGCACTGTTGTAGCATTCAACCTTAATTGCCATTTTAGCTCACATTCGTCTACCATGTTCTCCCAAAAACCTCTCTTTACATTTTTCTTAACTTTTTCCACAATACCAAACAGAAATTTTGAATCTTGACCATACTGTTATGTATGCTTATACAATGCATTGTTCTCATCATAAGTTCTAACAGCATACACGTGTTCATAGATTTGGATATGTAGACTCCTAGTGTTTTTCCAATGTAGAAATAAGTGCACTTTATGCAATTTGCAATGTACACCAGTCCAAAACTTCCAGAATTACCTGTATCTAAAGCAATACACTGTTCTGGTTCATCTACAGACACTGTTTTGTAAAATATAACTGCAATAATTACACCTACCACATTTTTTAGTTCCTTCTTTAACTGCACTATTCAACATTCCCGGCTGTTCAAAATATTTTTTTAGATTCTGACCTGTATCTCAGGGGTCGCTCTAAACATAACCCAGTTTTTAGTCAAAATTTCTTTCAAAGTTGTAGCGTCTCCATTGTATTGAATAACCATAGAATTTGATAAGGATTTATCAACACAAGGAACATTGACAGTTACGTCTTCCACTGTACCCAATAAAGGGGTGTACCTTTTACCCCACTCACTTAAAATATATTGTCTTGTCTCAAATAATAACTTTCCTGGGTATCTCTTTCTTTAAACATAGAGATAAGGTTTCTCAGCTCCAACTTGAACAGAAGAATGTCAGAACACATTTGTGCTGCTCCTACAATTTGACTCTTTACAATATTCTTTTTGGTGTGAAATGGATGTTGACTTCTGAAATCTAAGTAACTATTTGTAAAAGTTGGTTTCCTATACTATTTGGGACCAAACTTTTGTTCTTATGTGTTCTTAAAAATAATTACATCCAAATAGTTTGCAGAATCATCTGAATGGTTACAAGTAAACCGCAGAAAGGAACTATTACTGTCAATCAACAAAAAGCAAAAATACACAGAAACAGGTAAAAAGTGCGGTACAAGAAAACTGTGCAAACTTGAAGTGAAAAACAAGTACCGAACCAACACGGCTGGGCAAAAAACTCTGTTTATTAAACAAAATATAAAGTAATAAAAAGTGGGCCCTTTTGCAATAACACTATCGCTTCTTCAGACTAATAAACAAATATAAAGACCATGAGTTTAAAAAGAAAGCAAATACAGCTATCATATGTGTCAGAAAAATATGTATTAATGTGTGTATTAGTAATATGCTTAGTGCATTTAGAGCTTGAAAAGGGTTAACACATTTATTCTATTTCATACTGCATAAAAAACTGCAGATGCTTTCTGACCTTGTATTGTTAGCTAAAATCTTGCTTGTGCCTTGGAAATTTACTGAGAAGCAGATGATTCCTACTTATGTTAGGAAAATAATGAATAGAACAATACTACTTGTATGAAACTTAGGCAAGAAGTTCCGCTTGTGCTGTGAGAAAATACACAGCTGTAGAAGCTATAGATAATTAGGACACAGCCTGTTTGAAAATATGAACTGCAATCAGCATTTGCTTGTATCTGAGTTAGAAGAGTACCTTGAAATGTAACACTGTACAACAGAAGCCTGTAAACGAATTAGTGCCCACCAAGGCCAGGTTGTTTTTCTCAAAAGTTTCTCACAAATCTAGTCATGTCAGCAGAAAATCTGAGTAACATCTGCTGTAGAACAATACTGAAAGTTGTGTTTGATTACTTCAGCCATAGAAGGCCATGTCTTGCAAAACAGTATAAGAATAAGCATACTTCCTGTTAGTAGTTAGACAAATCCTTGTATTTGCATGTTTTTGTCTCCTTGCAGCAAGTAATTAAATATGCCTTAACTGAACCTTACGTGTATTGGTCTTTGAAGTTTTTTCCTTTGACAGATTGGTTCTTCGGACCTGAAACCCTCATTTCGCCTCGGATCAGACAGGCCAGGTGGCTTGAAATTGTACGGGGAAGAAACCACATCGGTTCTTCTTAGCTGAAAAGCCCTCCAACTGAATTGTCATACAAAAGAGGCCAGCAACTTTCTGATCTGTGACTGAAGGATGGGTTTACTCGAACCAGGTGACCAATCACAAAGGCTCAGGTAAGGTGAATCTACCTTTTTTTCTGTTTTAGATCAGGGACTAGATTTGTATTTATTTTGTTAAGACTTTGTTTATACAAGTCAGGGACAAAAAGATTGCTGTCTTGTCATAGATCAGGGAAACAGAGCAGTTAGGCAGTCATTCTGAAGAGACTATAACAAAATCTGTGGTACCACGTTAAAAATAAGGAGTTACGTAACGAATAAAAGGGTAGAACAAAATGGGTAATAATTGTACAAAAAGATCCCAAAGTCCGCCGTTAACCGAAGACGTGAAATACATGCAGTCACAGCGTGCTGATAATATTAAATACTACTCAAAATGGGTTAATAAGTATGAATTTGATGGTAAACTAGAAAAATCCTCGCTTGTCAAACAGCTTAAAACCGATTCTAAAGTCGGGTAAAAAAGCAACGTCAATTAGGAATTCCTCAGGCACACAGGTGGATTGAGGAAGCAAACCGAAGGGAACAAAAGAATAATAATTCAAAAGCAATGTTTTTAGATAAGGAAGACAATAACTTAGTAATAGCATCAGCCCCTCCGCCTCCCTTACCAGAATATGAGGCAAGTGAACAAGTTAGTCCACCCCTGCGATATCCTGCTGTCACTGTAAGTAGAGACACTACAAAAGCGAAACAGTTTATTAGAGATCCCGTCGAGACCAGGTCTCGAACACGGGCAGGTAACTCAAAAGGGGACATTGAGTTATATCAAATGGGTAGAAATTCACGATTTATGAGTGAAGAAGAAATATGCCCACTTATAGAAGTGCCTAATCCTCAGGCAGGGCAAGAAGGTCAGAACCCGACTATTCTAGTGTATAGACCCTGGACTCCGGAAGACATCCGGAAAGCCACTGAGGAATTCCCCATCCAAAAGTTAATTTTAGAAAGTTTTTAGAAGATTTGCAAGGAATGAGGCTAAGTTATAATTTAAACGGAGAAGAGGTAGAAAAAGTAGTCAGACAAATTGTGGGACCAGATTGGCACATGATTAGTGGCGACTGGAATCCCTGTGATGCTGCGCTCAGGCCCCTCCCACATAGCAGCGCAGAATTAGACAACAGAGTAAAATGTCTTACAGACCGCATCTCTGAGAAATGGAAGCCTAGGGCAGACTGGACTTGCATTAATCAATGCATCCAACAGGAAGGTGAAACTATTGACAGATATTATGCCAGACTATTAGAATGTTTTAATAACCATTGTGGAATTCAGGTTCCTGAAGATCAGACACACGATTCCCCATTAAAGAATGCATTTTTGAAAGGCAGTATTGCACCCATAAGCAGCTTTATTGCAAAGCACATGGTAGATCATCGTACAAGCAGGTTATAGTCATTACTTGAATATGCTAGGCATGCCGAAAGGCATTTTAATAGCAAAAAGAAAAAGAAAGCCCAAGTATTTTCTGTAGAGTATGGAGCAGAAGTTTATGTAGTACAGTCCGGGAAAAAGGGCAAGAGAAATGCCCAGGGAAACAAACAATCTGATCAGCGATCAGAGGACTTTGAAGGGTGAAAGAAAAGGGGTGAATGTTTTAAATGCGGTAAAAAGGGACACTTGGCAAGGGATTGCAAGAAAAACAAGAAAGCAACCACGGAAGATAAGGAGGGTGAGGACTGACTATATGACAGTCAGGAATCACTAGAAGAGGATAGCAGAGAAAGGACAAGTGAGAATGTGATAGAGGGAGTAGAGAATGTAACAGAAGAAATAGAGGAAGTGCAGGAAGTCACGGATAGTGAAGCAAATGAAATATTAGATTTGGCTTTATTGAGCTTAGGGCTCTATTTAGCAGACACGAAACCAGAAGTTACACTCCTGGTAGAAAGGAGGGAAGTTAGATTCTTGTGTGACTCAGGGGCATCACGGACCCTGATACATCCCTCCAAACTGCCAGAGAACTCAGAGTCACCTGATTGCATATTAGTGAAAGCAGCTAATGGACAGCTGTATCGGGAGCCCCTCTCCCATAATATTGTGATAACTGATCCTGTTTCAGGATTGACCCAGAAAAGCAAAATTGTTGTTTCTGCAAAATGCCCAGTAAACCTCTTGGGCAGAGACCTTATGCAGCTATTTGGTATAGCAGTAGTTCCGACTATGCAGGGTATGGAAGCACAGCGACAAATTGATACCTTTGCAGTGCAAACGGAGGGCAAAATGTTTTATTGGTACAGCCAGGACTTGGTTACGACTGGTCTAGGGGCAGTGACCGAAGAGCTGATGAACGTAGGCATCAGCAAGTTCCCCTCCCTTGACATTGATAAACAGCATTTGTTGCACTGTACTCTGTATTATTGTAACACACCAGGACCTGATAAGGAATATGAGCAAGAATTGTTTAGAAATCGTGCAAACAGATTGATACTACGTAATCTGTACTGGGACATGGAAGGGAACAGTGTAGCCAGCTGTTCATTGCCCCAGGAGTTCTTTGCACTCTATAAATCTAATCGATTACCACACGTTAGCTTAACTAAGGACAATAATGTGAAATGGGCAGACTTAGGAGAAAAAGTTACGAGATGGGAAAAACAGACAGAGTAAGAACTCTCAGAACAGGGAATACAAATGCAGAAGCTGAACTGGATAACTCAGACCCACCCAGCTGTGCACTTGCAGTCTAGCAAGGATAGCTGGTTAGCACTCCTATTGAAGGAAGAAGAGAATGCCTTACAGAATATACCAGAAACTCTCTGGTCAACAGGAAAATCAGATGTAGGATTTATTCGTACAGCGGGACCAGTTACTATAACGCCAAAGTCAGCATTTAGACCACAAAAAAGACAGTATCCCTTAAGAAAAGATGCAGAGGTAGGAATCAAACCTATTATAGCAGCTTTACTTAAGGAAGGGGTGCTGGTGGAATCGCCTGATTCACCATGTAACACACCCTTATTTCCTGTTAAGAAAGCGAATGGAGAGTGGTGTATGGTCCAAGATTTACAAGCTGTAAATGATGCAGTAATACCAAGGGCACCTATGGTGCCAGACCCACATACCCTGTTGAATGATTTAAAACCTCAACAGAAATATTTTTCTGTGGTAGATATCAGCAATGTGTTCTTCTCGATACAGATACACCCTGACAGCCAGTATTGGTTTGCATTCACATTTCAGGGGAAAAGGTATACATATATGCGACTACCACAGGGGTATTGTGAAAGTCCAACAATATTCTCACAAGAAATGGCAAGCAACTTGGCGGGATTTACCCCACCAAGAGGTAGCCAGATTTTGCTTTATGTTGATGATATCCTGCTGGCGGCCCCCACCCAACAAGATTGTAAAGAAGATACCATAGTGCTATTACAATTTTTGGCCACTGAAGAACATAAAGTAAACAAAAATAAACTGAAGCTTTGGAAAAAACAAGTTAAATACCTAGGATATGTAATATCCATGGAGGGTAGGACATTAGATGAGGACAGAAAAGTAGAGATTTTGCAAGCACCAAAACTCACTACCAATAAGGAAATGATGTTCTTCCTGGGTACGACTAATTTTTGTCGGAGTTGGATTCCAAACTATGCCTTGGAATCCGCACCGTTGACTAACCTGATTTATAAAAAGCCTATGGCAGCACAGGATTTGTTACAATGGACACCAGAAGCAGAATCTGCTTTCTGCAAACTAAAACAGTCAATAGCGTCCTCATTAGTTTTGGGATTACCAAACTATCATAAACGTTTTTTCCAAACTGTACATTGTAAGCAAGGTTATATGACATCAGTGTTAACACAGCAGCAAGGGGACAAGCAACGCCCTATTGCTTATTATTCATCACAACTGGACCCAGTGGCATGGTCTTTACCTCACTGTGTACAAGCAGTAGTTGCAGCTGCAATGGCAGTACAGGCTTTGGCTTCAGTAGTTTTGTTCCACCCTCTCACATTGAGAGTGCCTCATGCAGTCGTGATTATTTTACTGCAAGAGAAGGTAGCATATCTTTCCCCTGCTAGGCATCTTTCCTGTATGACTATATTGTTGAGCCAACCTCATATGACAATTGAACGATGTACGACATTGAACCCTTCTACCTTGCTCCCAACCCCTGCAGATGGCACACCACACAGCTGCCTGCAGGTGATTGAGCAAAAGACACTGCCTAGAAAAGACCTTACAGATGTTCCCTTGGATGATGCCGAGGTGACATACTACGTGGATGGCTCATGCAAAAGGGGTCCTGCAGGACAGAACCTAGTAGGATATGCAGTAGTTTCTGATATTGAGATTATAGAAGCGAAATCTGTACCACACAATTTATCTGCACAGGCAGCAGAATTGATTGCCTTGACACGGGCATGTACCTTAGCAAAGGGTAAATGTGTGAATATTTTTACTGACAGCCAGTATGCTTTTTCTACTGTACATGTTTTTGCGCAACAGTGGAAAAATCGAGGAATGACAACATCTACTGGCAAACCAATTAATCATGCACAGTTTATTCTGGATCTTATAGAATCTATTCAGTTACCTCAGAAAGTAGCTATTTGTAAATGCACAGCTCATACCAAGCAACAGGACAGGATTTCAAAAGGTAATGCAAGAGCTGATACAGCTGCAAAGCAGGCAGCTTCAGAAGTATTTCTTTTGAATGAGGAATTACAACCCTCTGATATTTTAGACTTAGAAATGTTAAAGACAATGCAGACACTTACTACGCAAGTTGAAAAACAAAGATGGGTAAAACGAGGAGCAATTCTCGAAAAGGGGCTGTACATCTCTAAAGAAGGGAAACCGATATTGCCGTCTAATTTGTTTAGATATGCAGCTTTGTTGAGCCATGGGCAGTGCCATGTCTCAACAGGGGGGATGGTACAGCTGGTGAAACAAGTGTTCATGACATATGGATTCTTAAATTACTCTAAAAAATTCTGTTCAATGTGCCATGTTTGTAATAAACATCATGCACAAGGGGCGTTAAAGCCCAAGCAAGGGAGTTTCCCTACACCACCATATCCGTTTCATACTATCTGTATGGATTTCATAGAGTTGAATAAATGTGAAAATAAGAAGTATTGTCTTGTCATTGTAGATATGTTTTCTAGATGGGTGGAAGCCTTTCCGACTAAAAATCCAGATGCTGCAACTGTGGCCGAAGTTCTTATTAAAGAAATCATCCCTAGATTCGGCATTCTGGAAAGGATCTACAGTGATAACGGCACACACTTTGTAAACCAGACCATACAACAGTTAAGTAGACATTTTGGTATTTCTTTAAAAAATCATTGTGCATATCACCCACAATCTGCAGGGCTAGTAGAGAGGCATAATGGGATTTTAAAGAATAAGCTAAGGAAGTTAATAGTAGAAACACAGAGAAATTGGGTGTACTGTCTGCCCCTGGCACTGTTGAGCATGAGAACTGTTCCGAATGCAAAAGGATTGACTCCTTTTGAAAAATTATTTGGAAGGGCTTATTATATACCTCAGTGGAAATCTCTCATGCCCGCAGACCAGGAAGCTGACAGTACACTAGCTGAGTATATGCGAAACTTGTTAAATTCTAAACATTTGTTGCAGTCAAATTCTGTTTCAGATAAAGAACGAACCAGACCATCAGAAGTGGCAGTGTCCACTGGAACCTGGATTTGGGTGAAGACAGTAAAGAAAAAGAATTGGGCATCACCAAAGTGGGAAGGTCCATATCAAGTGCTTCTGTCGACACCCACTGCAGTCAAGATAGCGGAGCGCGCCTCCTGGATCCACCTGACGCACTGTAAATTTGTCAAAAACTTTGAACTGGACAAAAATCTTGTCACATGCCAAGAGTAAAAATGATAGAGTCCAGAAGAAACAGGAATGCAGAACAACCCTTTCCTCAGAAGTATTGCATAATCATCCTGTTAACTGTACTAGTGACAATAATCTTTTTGTTGTGGCCTTTCCTTTTTCCAGCCACACAGACTGAACTGAATAAACGTGAAGCGTTACTCATAGACTGGCATCCAAACTTTAACACTTACAAGGCAATTAAATATGTGTATGCTGAGACTTTCAATGTTTCGAATTGCTGGATTTGCACAGCTTTGCCGACAGCAAACGGGGGGTTATTAATGACTACAGTCCCCCTAGGGGTCAATGAGACCTGGGAGAACTTGATTTATGATACCTCAACCATTACATCACAAGATAAAATAGCATTGCACTTGTCTGTTCCACAAAAGGGAACTGTGTGTTTTTATAAAAATGATACTGTTCAGGTGGGTTGGAGCAATTGCAATGTGACTGTTCCTTATAAATGTTACACTAAAGGTAACAATGTAGATCTTTATTAGGTTCATAGGTTCATAGATTAGTACTAAGCTAACTGCCCTTGCGAGCCATTTTAAGCCTAGCCAATTATCCCTTGTGAGACTCAAACCCTGCACCTTGTGCCTGCAAGGCAAACACCTTAACCATTAGGCCAACCTCCCAACCCTTTGTTGTATTGTAATACAAATTATGATTCATTTCTTGGATTGATGCACAAAACACTTGATGAAGTAAAACATAATTCTGTTCTTTATTAACAACTGTCTATAATTGATAGAAAAATGTTTCATGCAGGGCGAGTGTATATTCATAGCAAAGTTACTACTAAAGTAGAGGACTGTTATTTTGTGTGTGGCAGAAAGGCATACAAATGGTTACCTGAGAATTGGTCCGGCAGTTGTTTTTTGGGTTACCTGGTTCCAGCCATATGACACACTGCAGTTTTGCCGCGAGGAAAAATTCGAAATGTCCGAGAGGTCGTCAAGAAACCTGTAAATCCAGTGGGACAAATCGATGCGAGTTGGAAAGACCATCACTCCATAGGCAAAGGACTGACACATATGGACTTGAGTGATAGCATTATATCGTGGGCAGGCATATTACCGGCATATGGAGTAGTGAAATCGATCTGGGAGCTGAGAAAACTGTTGAAACATCTCGAAGTAATGAGTAATGCAACTTTTTCCGCTCTCGAATTGGTGACTGATGAACTGAATGCTATGAGAACTGTAGTGCTTCAAAACCGCATGGCTCTCGACTTCACCCTAGCGGCGAGAGGTGGTACTTGCACTTTAATCCAAGAAGAATGCTGTTCGTATATTCCTGACCATAAACACGAGACAGACAATCATCTTGAGGTAATTCAGCAAGTGTCAGCCATGACCAAACCAGGCCCAAACCCACTGACGGACTTTTTCCAGAAATGGTTTGGGGGGTGGGGTACCATCCTAATGAACATCCTGATTGCCATTTGTGTAGGAATGCTTCTACTGGGAGTATGTGTTTGTTGTGGCATCCCCTGCATGAAAAGACTGATAAAAGACTTTATAGACATGTCAGTTTCTGAAACCTTATATCAAAGTACTTAGTTTGAAGAACTGTTAAAAGATTGAACATGCTTTCATGAGTTTAAACTGAATGACTCTCTTAACTGCAAATCCTAAGTGGAAGAGGTTAGGAGAAGAAAACAAATTGTTTATGCTTATTTTGAAAGTAGAATAAAAGTATTAAAAGGGGGAAAATGTCAGAAAAATATGTATTAATGTGTGTATTAGTAATATGCTTAGTGCATTTAGAGCTTGAAAAGGGTTAACACATTTATTCTATTTCATACTGCATAAATCTGTACAAACTGCAGATGCTTTCTGACCTTGTATTGTTAGCTAAAATCTTGCTTGTGCCTTGGAAATTTACTGAGAAGCAGATGATTCCTACTTATGTCAGGAAAATAATGAATAGAACAATACTACTTGTATGAAACTTAGGCAAGAAGTTCAGCTTGTGCTGTGAGAAAATACACAGCTGTAGAAGTTATAGATAATTAGGACAAAGCCTGTTTGAAAATATGAACTGCAATCAGCATTTGCTTGTATCTGAGTTAGAAGAGTACCTTGAAATGTAACACTGTACAATAGAAGCCTGTAAACGAATTAGTGCCCACCAAGGCCAGGTTGTTTTTCTCAAAAGTTTCTCACAAATCTAGTCATGTCAGCAGAAAATCTGAGTAACATCTGCTGTAGAACAATACTGAAAGTTGTGTTTGATTACTTCAGCCATAGAAGGCCATGTCCTGTAAAACAGTATAAGAATAAGCATACTTCCTGTTAGTAGTTAGACAAATCCTTGTATTTGCATGTTTTTGTCTCCTTGCAGCAAGTAATTAAATATGCCTTAACTGAACCTTACGTGTATTGGTCTTTGAAGTTTTTTCCTTTGACAATATGCAAATATGATGAAATAATTAAAAGGTGCACACAAACACACACACACACACACACACACACACACACACACACACACACACACACACAAACAATGCAGCAATTGTTATAAATACAAGGGAAACAATACGAATAAAAACTGTAACAGTTCTTAGCCAAATAACATGAAAGCATCACTGAGCCTTCAGTTTGAATTTCTTCACCTCCATAAGCAACAAGTTTCGCACTATTAGTCACACTGAGTTGCTCATTAATTCTCACTTTTGGAAATGTGTCCGCTGATATAACATTACACTTTGTACCAGTGTCTTCCTTAAGCTGTGTGGCTTTATCTGGACATTGATCTGGACAGTACAAAACACTTTCTTCTTTGCCAATAAATTCACTGCATCAACTCTTTCATCAATTATTGATGCACAATCTACATAAAAAGTTGACTACTGCGGCTCTACTTGATCAACTTGCTTTTTTGTGTGACCTTTCTTTACAACTGTGTGGGGGTTTACTTGATTTGCAAAACTTTTGAAAATGGTTCCATTTTTTAAACTTGTAGCATTGCTGACCAAATGCTAAGCATGTCTCTCTTTTAGACTAATGATTGCCCCCCCCCCACAATTGCGACAGTTAACAATAAAGCTGGACTTGGGTTTTGCTAATTTACGTTAGTACTGCACTGAGCATGCTCCTTTAACTGAACTGGTCTTAGAACTTGCTGGAAGACTACCTGGTTTCCCTGGTGACCCAGCAAGGCATGTGGCTGCCATGTGCTTAGGCCTACTTCTGTTTGTCATGTGTTGCATGCTATGTACATTTTCTCTGGAGCCTGCTGAAATCATGCTCTTGTCACTTGCAAGCATACTTGTGTGTTTTTCAGTAACTTCATGGATTTGACAAATCTCAATGGCTTTACTTAACGTTAAATTACTATCACAAAGCAAAATCTTTCTCACAGCAGCACTATAAATACTACATACAAGCCTGTCCTTTATTAACTCATCTTTTAAGTGACCAAACCGACACATTTTAGCTTTGTTTCTCAGATCACTTATATAAGCTGAAAAAGTTTCCACTGGTTTCTGATCTCTATTGTAAAACAAATGCCTCTCTAATGTAATATTTGTCTGGGGGTTACACATTTCTCTGAATTTGCGCTTCAAACACTCTGGGTCTTACTTTGATTCAGCCTGAACAACAATATGATGATTTTCACCTTCTCCCTCATATATTGCTGGTGCATACACAAATGAATGCTCTCTTTCAATGGCCTCTGACCCAGCTAGGTTTAGCAAAATCAATGCCCTTGTGCATGCATCTTTATCTAAATAAGCTGCTTGTATAAACATATCATATTCTTGCTCAAATATTATCCAATTCTCTGCAATATTCTGATCAAATACAAGTGGTAAGGGCTTTCAAAATCCGTCTGCCATATTATCACATATTAGTGAAGGGTTTTACAAATGAGCAAAAACACATACAGATATGCTAGAAATTTATGCCAGTATCTGTGACTTTACCCATTAGCACAACAAGTCTCTGTACAACTGAACTTTGCGAAATTAAGTCTCTCAGGCACTGTAATACTCTGGAAATTACTTTACTGCAAGAAATCACCTCTTGTCAGTGTAGGAAACATTTCAAATAACTGCACAATGCGAACAAACTGAGCAGAAGAAGCTCAGATTCAATAACATTTTGAAGTAATTGCACTTTGCGAATAAACAGTACACAGCACACTGAAATTTCCCCAAAATGGCAGCACCTTGCTAGGCAATCTTTTATACTGCAAGAAACACTCTGTAATGGCGGCACTTTGTGAACAGATACACCCAGCTCAAGAAACATTCCGAAATGGCTATACTTTGACTGTGCTTCGCAAAATAGTTGCACTTTGCACACAAATAACTCTTTAGAATACATGCAGAGTAATGAGCACACACAGTAGGCACTTACTTCTACACACTTTGAGATACTTTGAATAACTCTAGTTATGCCATTAATACAATACAAAGAAAACACCAGTGTGTAACATTAGCAATAAAAACAACCAATTCCAAACCAAAGCCAACGAGGTAGGTAATTCCCAATAAGGTCCAGACCAAAGCTGCAGTATATAACAAATAGTTTAAAAATAAAAGCACAAAAAAAGAAAA
Organism: Protopterus annectens; assembly: GCF_019279795.1. Taxonomy (NCBI): domain Eukaryota; kingdom Metazoa; phylum Chordata; order Ceratodontiformes; family Protopteridae; genus Protopterus; species Protopterus annectens. The sequence goes on along the minus strand of NC_056728.1, from coordinate 375,930,679 downwards.
TGGTCAAGCGCTTTCGTCCAAGCACATAGGACTACTTCAGAACCATTAGCCTCATTAAAACAACTCTATAAATAACTTAAAAATACATCACGGGACAACCTTATTCATTAACCTCTTACAGAAAAATACATACAATAAAAACACAATTATAAAATCATTGCTTTTTTTCCTAAGTATTGGTAGAATAGATGTGTGCTCATTAATACCTGGCACTGTTGTAGCATTCAACCTTAATTGCCATTTTAACTCACATTCTTCTAACATGTTCTCCCCAAAACCTCCCTTTACATTTTTCTTAACTTTCTCCACAATACCAAACAGAAATTTTAAATCTTGACCATACTGCTACGTGTGCTTATACAATGCATTGTTCTCATCATAAGTTCTAACAGCATACACGTGTTCATAGATTCGTTGATGTAAACTCACAGTGTTTTTCCAATGTAGAAATAATTACACTTTATGCAATTTGCAATGTACACCAGTCCAAAACTTCCAGAATTACCTGTATCTAAAGCAATACACTGTTCTGGTTCATCTACAGACCTGTTTTGTAAAATATAACTGCAATAATTACACCTACCACATTTTTTAGTTCTTTCTTTAACTGCACTATTCAACATTCCCGGCTGTTCAAAATATTTTTTTAGATTCTGGCCTGTCTTAAAAACAAAGTTGGGATTTTGACACAAAATATCTAGTATCTCAGGGGTCGCTTTAAACATAACCCAGTTTTTAGTCAAAATTTCTTTCAAAGTTGTAGCGTCTCCATTATATTGAATAACCATAGAATTTGATAAGGATTTATCAACACAAGGAACACCGACAGTTACGTCTTCCTCTGTACCCAATAAAGGGGTGTACCTTTTTACCCCACTCACTTAAAATATATTGTCTTGTCTCAAATAATAACTTTTCTGGGTATCCTCTTTCTTTAAACATAGAGATAAGGTTTCTCAGCTCCAACTTGAACAGAAGAATGTCAGAACACATTTGTGCTGCTCCTACAGTTTGACTCTTTACAATATTCTTTTTGGTGTGAAATGGATGTCGACTTCTGAAATCTAAGTAACTATTCGCAAAAGTTGGTTTCTTATACCATTTTGGACCAAACTTTTGTTCTTAGGTGTTCTTAAAAATAATTACATCCAAATAGTTTGCAGAGTCATCTGAATGGATACAAGTAAACCACAGAAAGGAACTATTATTGTTAATCAACAAAAAGCAAAAATACACAGAAACAGGTGAAAAGTGCAGTACAAGAAAACTGTGCAAACTTGAAGTGAAAAACAAGTACCGAACCAACATGGCTGCGCAAAAAACTCTGTTTATTAAACAAAATATAATGTAATAAAAAGTGAGCCCTTTTGCAATAACACTATCGCTTCTTCAGACTAATAAACAAATATAAAGACATGAGTTTAAACAGAAAGCAAAAACAGTTATCATATGCAAATATGAAATAATTAAAAGGTGCACATACACACACACACACACACACACACACACACACACACACACACACAAACAATGCAACAATTGTTATAAATACAAGGGAAACAATACGAATAAAAACTACGTTTAAAAACAACATTAATGTTCAAGCGGGTGTGCTTTCAAAACAGGTTTAAGGCTAGAAACACCGTTTAAACCAGGCAGTTTCTCTGCATTCAAGAGCAAGATCCATTTCTGTCAGCCCTTTTGTTTTGTTAGCTGTATCACCCTCTCTAATACTAACATCCAAAACCTGGAGTACAAAAAACTTAAAAGTGTGTTCTGAGCCATGCAAACCAATGTGCTGTGCTAAGGCATTTTTGTCTTTCTGATTCCTAATGTCCCTATAGTGTTCAAGAATCCTGTCCTTCAGTGGTCTGTTGGTTTTGCCAGACCTGGCAACTTGCAAAATAAACAATATTTGGAGTTCTGCAGTCAGCGTAAAAATCAAGTTCGATTTCAAAGTTAACGTGAGGATGTATGTAGGTTGAGCCCATAAGTATATACTTACAGGCTGAGCATGATCTAGAGGAAAAAGTCCCATGCCTGGTAGACTGAGGCGTTTTGATGCAGACCGCTGAAGGACAGGATTCTCGAACACTAGAGGGACATTAGGAATCAGACACAAATGCTATGACAAATGTTATATATGTTGTATGACACGGAAATGTATGAAAAAGTATCTAGAAATCAAATTAACATTGCACAAAGGAAGGTACAATTATTTTTAGAAGATTCTTTGTACCAAGGTGTTATTAACGAGAAGATATATGAATTTTATTCAGTATACCCAAAGTTCATAAAAATATAGGAAAGCCCCCTTATAGGTTAATTGTTGCAGCTAAAAATAGTATGACATACTCATTGGCTACATTTGTTGACAGGTTGATTCAAAATGCAAGGAGACCCATCGAGTATATCTTAAAGGACTCATGGGATTTTTTGAGAAAAATTAAGCAGGAGTATTATTCTGATGAGATGCTTTTCTACTGTTGATGTTCTAGATCTGATTTCATGCATACCACACGATGAAGGTTTGAACCTATTTTGAGATGCAATTCTGGAAACAAATAGCTTAAATGCAATATTAATTAATTTTGTGATGGAGGTTATGGAAATAGTTTTAAGAAACTACTATATGATGTTTGGGAATTAATTTTTCCAACAAGTGAAGGGTGTAGCTATGGGGAAAAACTGTGCCCAACCTAGGTTAATCTAGTTATGTATGCAAGGGAGAAAAAAACACATATTCACTTTGGGTTTTGACCAGTTTTGGTGTGTTTATTTAAGATTTTTGGATGATATTTTTATTTTGTGGAAAAAAAACTGATGCAAAAATGGATGAATTTATTGGATTGATTAATAATAATAGTTTCTTTCTGTGGTTTACGCTTAACCATTCAGATAACTCTGCAAACTATTTGGATGCAACTATTTTTAAGAACACATTAGAGCAAAAGTTTGGTTCCAAATGGTATAGGAAACCAACTTTTTCCAGTAGTTATTTAGATTTCTGAAGTCAACATCCATTTCACACCAAAAAGAATATTGTAAAGGATTAGTTTGTAAGAGCAGCACAAATGTGTTCTGATATTCTTCTGTTCAAGTTGGAGCTGGGAAACCTTATCTCTAGGTTTAAAGAAAGAGGAAACCCAGAAAAATTATTATTTGAGACAGGACAATATATCTTAAACGAGTAGGGTAAAAGGTACACCCCCTTATTGGGTACAGCGGAAGACGTAACTGTCAATGTCCCTTGTGTTGATAAATCCTTATCAAATTCTATGGTTATTCAATACAATGGAGACGCTACAGCTTTGAAAGAAATTTTGACTAAAAACTGGGTGATGTTTAGAGTGAGCCCTGAGATACTAGATATTTTGGGTCAAAATCCCAACTTTGTTTTTAAGACAGGTCAGAATCCAAAAAATGATTTTGAACAGCCGGCAATGTTGAATAGTGCAGTTAAAGAAGGAACTAAAAATGTGGTAGGTGTAACTGTAGTTATGTTTTACAAAACAGTGTCTTTAGGTGAACCAGAACTATGCATTGCTTTAGATACAGGCAATTGTGAAAGTTTTGGACTGCTGTACATTGCAAATTGCATAAAGTGTAATTATTTCAACATTGGAAAAACCACTAGGAGTCTACGTAAACGAATCTATGAACATGTGTATGCTATTAGAACTTATGATGAGAACAATGCATCGTATAAGCATATGGAACAGTAAAGTCAAGATTCAAAATTTCTGTCTGGTATTCTGGAGAAAGTTAAGAGAAATGTAAAGGGTGATTTTTGGGAGAACATGGCAGAAGAATTGTGAGCTAAAATGGTAATTAAGGTTGAATGCTACAACAGTGCTAGGCATTAATGAGCACACATCTATTCTACCAATACTTAGGAAAAAAACTGATGCAAAAATGGATGAATTTATTGGATTGATTAATAATAATAGTTACTTTCTGTGGTTTACGTTTAACCATTCAGATGACTCTGCAAACTATTTGGATGTAACTATTTTTAAGAACACATAAGAGCAAAAGTTTGGTTCCAAATGGTATAGGAAACCAACTTTTTCCAGTAGTTATTTAGATTTCTGAAGTCAACATCCATTTCACACCAAAAAGAATATTGTAAAGGATTAGTTTGTAAGAGCAGCACAAATGTGTTCTGACATTCTTCTGTTCAAGTTGGAGCTGGGAAACCTTATCTCTAGGTTTAAAGAAAGAGGATACCCAGAAAAATTATTATTTGAGACAGGACAATATATTTTAAACGAGTAGGGTAAAAGGTACACCCCTTTACTGGGTACAGCGGAAGACGTAACTGTCAATGTCCCTTGTGTTGATAAATCCTTATCAAATTCTATGGTTATTCAATACAATGGAGACGCTACAGCTTTGAAAGAAATTTTGACTAAAAACTGGGTGATGTTTAGAGCGAGCCATGAGATACTAGATATTTTGGGTCAAAATCCCAACTTTGTTTTTAAGACAGGTCAGAATCCAAAAAATTATTTTGAACAGCCGGCAATGTTGAATAGTGCAGTTAAAGAAGGAACTAAAAATGTGGTAGGTGTAACTGTAGTTATATTTTACAAAACAGTGTCTTTAGGTGAACCAGAACTATGTATTGCTTTAGATACAGGCAATTGTGAAAGTTTTGGACTGCTGTACATTGTAAATTGCATAAAGTGTAATTATTTCAACATTGGAAAAACCACTAGGAGTCTACGTAAACGAATCTATGAACATGTGTATGCTATTAGAACTTATGATGAGAACAATGCATCGTATAAGCATATGGAACAGTAAAGTCAAGATTCAAAATTTCTGTTTGGTATTCTGGAGAAAGTTAAGAGAAATGTAAAGGGTGATTTTTAGGAGAACATGGCAGAAGAATGTGAGCTAAAATGGCAATTAAGGCTGAATGTTACAACAGTGCTAGGCATTAATGAGCACACATCTATTCTACCAATACTTAGGAAAAAAGCAATGATTTTATAATAGATTTTTATTGTATGTATTTTTCTTTGAGTGTAATGAATAAGCTTGTCACATGATGTATTTTTACGTTATTTATAGAGTTGCTTTATTGAGGCTAATAGTTCTGAAGAAGTCCTATGTGTTTGGATGAAAGCAATTGACCATTTTCTTTTTTTGTGCTTTTATTATTAAACTATTTGTTATATACTGCAACTTTGGTCTGGACCTTATTGGGAATTACCTACCTCGTTGGCTTTGGTTTGGACATGATACAATACAAAGTCGTAGTTATGTCAAAACACAGCACTTTGCCAAAAATATGCAGTCACCTTGCTTTATTTATGCTTAATATGCCCTTTTTTGCCCTTATTATATTCGTTTTGCTCATTTAATTTCTTTTCATGCTCATTGTACTTTTCTTGTGCTCGTTTTACTCTAAACATGCCCGTTTTGCCTCATATTCATTTTTGCATTAAACATAATTGTTAGCTTTTCTGATAATTGTTTTATCAAATATTTTAATCTTAAACATTTTGCTTAATTAATAAACCTTTTGTGCCTCGTGCTTGTTTAATAATGCGTTCTGTGCCCTTGTAATGCTCCGTTTTTATCTTTTTTTAATAAAATATCAGTTCATGCAAATTCTCATTACCTTTGATCCTTTTCTGGCTCTTTTTCGTGCTTGTTGCTCTTAGTTTACCTTCACAGTTATTTCTGCACCTCATGGCTCTAAATATCATTCTCTGTGTTCCCTGTTCTGGCACCATGTTGCTCTCCTACTTTGGACATAATAGAATAGTCTTTGTGGGTTCTGTTCAAACAGCTTTATTATATACAAACACATCACAATAGAAGTTTACTGACTTTAACTTACGTAACTTATATACAAACTAACTACTGCAATCATAAATGTTCACTCTCTGGCTGCACTCTCAAAAATGGGACTGGGAAAAGCACATGCCCGGTATTTATATGTGCACATTCAGACCTTGATATGCTTCTTAAGATACAGCACATACACTCTGATCAAGAGTGGTGAACCAGAAAATGAAGAATACAAATTATAAAATTCAACCAGAAGCTGAAATCCTAATTATGATGTCTTAGGCAGATGACATTATAACAACTAAAAATAAAGAGTGGATGAGAGGTTATCATTTATTTAGCTGCAAGTTTACAAGAAAGATGTATAATATTTAATAAAGAAAAAAGTAAAAGCTTGAGTGATACAATAAAATAGGTATGCAAGTTTCTATGAAGGAAATGTCTGTTTTAGGGATAAATGTTGATAAAGAAGGCTATAAGAAGGGATGAGAATTAGTAATAAAGGAAATAAAAGATATTTGTATATTATGGAAAATGTACAGATTAGCATATAAGGAAAAAAGTGTATTTGATTAATTCAGTGTCAATAGGAAAGAGAGCATGTTTGCCCAGTGTTATTTCCTAGAGGATATGAAAAAAAAATATTAGAAATAATTTTCTCCTTTGTATGTGGATCAAGACTAAATCCTGTTAACAGGAGTGTTTTATTGATGAACAAAGAAGAAGGAATATTAGTTATGATAAATCCAACAGTCCATGCTACTTCATTAAATTTATATAAGGTACTGAAATGGTTAAATGAAAAGAATGACAAATTAGTGACAAATATATTGACGTATAAGGAATTTTGGGAAAATATTAGAAATAAAAGAACATAATAATATTTAAATGAAGAGATAGAGAATTATCAACTAAAGATAAGAATGTGGAAAATAAAAACTGATGAAATGGAAGAAGAAAAGAAGGTATGGTATAATAATATTACGAAGAAATATTAGTGTATTAATCCATGGGAAAATGTCTCAGAAATAATTAAAGAAAGAAGGAAGTTGAGTAGATACAATGTTGAATGTCAAGATTTTTTGTGAATATTAGGAATAAAGAAATTACCTGTTAAGGCAATTATGCCTTACAAAATAAAAATAAAATAATATACTTGTATTGTGGAGAAGAATAAACAACAGGAAATGTTTTCATAAAATGAGAGAGTTAAAAAATAGTGGAATAAATTATGTACAGATTTTTTTTTAAATATCAAAAATTATGAAGATACAAAAATGGACATGACTGAATATGGATATTATGAAAACATAGGCATGAATTCGAAGGCAGAATTAAATAAGAAAGTATTTTATGTAATTTGGCTAATATGGAATGAAATAATTACTGAAATCATGTTTAATGAAAAATGGGTATTATCACTAATACTTAAAAAAATTAGATTATGGTTATGGAAAAAAGAGTGGGAATCAATATAAAAATATAGAAATGGCAAGTTTTTTGTGTAAAGTCTGAAAATGAATTAAACTGACTGTATAAGTATGTAAATATGTGTGTGTGTGTGTGTGTGTGTATATGTCTATATACATATATATATATATATATATATATATATATATACACACACACACACACACATATATATATATATATGTATGTACACACATACATACATATATGTATACACATATATAACACTCTTCCAGTAGGTGTCATGAGATCGTTTACTTCCACCTACACTACCATCAACTCAAGCAGATGGGACCTCAGTTTATTGTTTCATGCGAAAGACAGCACATAGGAGTGCAGCACACCCCTTATGCCGCACTACAGTGTCAGTAAACGATCTACTGATGTGGGAATAGAATCCACAGCCTTCTGCATCAAAGGTGAGTATGCTACCTGTTGTGCCACCGACACCTGTTGTTTTGGTTATTTTTTAACATTTATTTTTGGTCATTACGCCAGCAACTGAAAAAAATAATTTCTAATCTTATCTCGATGTTTTCTACTATACTATTGTCCTTGTGACACCATAAGCAATTATTACTATTTTGTATTTTGTTTTAAATCAAAGGATCTAAGAGGACTGGCATAAATGATATGAATATTTTTATTTCTTTGGTTATGCTTTCCCTTTCATATTGAGATTTTAATACCCTGCTCTTTCTCCTCCAAGACTGTTGCATCTACTTAGAACAGCACTGCTCAGAATTACTGAGAACCTTCTGATAGGCTGTCTGTAACTTTCTTTTAGTGATATTCCATTGTTTCTGTTTTTTTAAGATGAAGTACAAAGGTTATAAAAGGTACAAGATAAAATATACCTATAAGGCAGGTCGCATCTTCATGCTTGCAATCACTTTTCTGTGCCAGAGAATGTTTTTTAGTTAGGTCATTTTGAAAAAAATACTAAAACATGAAAATCTGGAAGAGATTACTATGATCACATTCTCTTGGCAGGGATGACCATGTCTTGTGTAATACTGTACAAGGATGTCTGTGTGCTCTGCTTGTATATGGCAGTTCATCCAGGATAACAGCAGGCATTCCAATCAGGCTTACATTTGGCAAAAGTTTAAAATATATATTTTAATAAGACCACGCCACAGAAAAATGATCAAGAACATGAAGATGTGACCACTTTTAAGGTGCATTTTTATCTTCTACTTATCGAAAGCTTTGTACTTGACCATTAATGACACTGTAATAAGCCATTTCTTCTCCAAAAACTATGCCTAAATTAGATTTTCTGAAATCTAGAAATCAGTTAAGTGAGTAGCTGGACTAACTCTTCCTCATGCAGTCTTTGTTTCCAGCACTGCTATCAAATGTTTTCAATTAGAAGTTACACAGTAAAATTATTATTATTTTTTTTATTTTATTTTAACTTTGTTTATCTAGACTGTTTGAGTTTAGTATGAACCAAAAGGAGGCCAAAGGAGAAAAGCTCCAATAAAAAGTGAACTTCCAAAGACTCTTCAAGGTTACCTTATACCTACAAAGGGAGAAAAAGAAAGCTGTTATGACAGTACAAAGCAGTGAATTTCTGTACACTCAACAAATCTAAACCTCCACTGGCAGGAAACAGTTGTTGTTGTGTCTTTCGGCTTTTCCCGGTTAGGGGTCGCCACAGCGGAACTTCGGTCCGCTAATGATTGGCAGTAGATTTTTGCGTGTCCAGTTGCCAGCCCTAATGCACAACCTTCAATGAAGGTACGCCCATTCACGCATGTCTCCACACAGAAGACGCTCTAGCTGAGAATCGAACAGGACAGCTATAATCACATGCTTTCTGCCCTTTTCCTGGGCCAGTAATCTTATAGTGTGAAGGGTAATATGCTTGACTTTGTAGTTTGTTCTGCATCCAGGGCACTGTTTCTCTATCAATATTATTGATAAAATACTTATTCCTGTTTGGTTTTGTAATTTTGAAAAACACTGGGAATTACTACTACCTTTTAGGATCTGGAGAAATGCACTGAACCACAAACATGAAGTCATAGATCTCTAGTTTGTTCTTATCACATTTACATTTTTTTCTTTTATTTAAGACATTTTCTTTCAGTCTGTTAATGTCTTTAAATTGTATAGTTATTTCTCTGCCTTTGCTGTTATGTGAAACAGTACTCTTTCATTAGGTCATCATGCCAGTTTTACTTTACTGTCTATATGTAGTGTTACTTGGAAATTCTTTAGTTTCCCGTGGCACTGAAATATTTCAGCACATTTTTTGTTCAGTTTATTGGAGATTGTTTTGGGTCCATAGCTGCTTAATGAGGTATATAGATTATTTTGGATCCACAGCTATCTAATGGTGTATATAGATCTTTATTAATGTTTAACTTTTTGCAATGTCCTTCGACCACCTATGGCTCTGCCTTTCTAGACTTGCTTTTGCTGGACTGAAAACTATAGTTATGTACTTACCAAAACTTTAGATCACTGTTGTCGTATTTTTGTCCGGTTCATCATTTGGGTCGTTGGATCCTGACCTCGGTGCCTTCTACCTGATCTTTGGATCCAAGAACTCTGACTCCTCCCCCACCCACAATTCCCTCTTTCTGTCTGATCTACCTCAGATCAAGTTTGCCGAATATTCTAATTATATAGACCAAAAACTATGGAATGGAGTAATAATCTAAAAACATTCCATGCTTAGGGAAAGTAATGTGGAACAAACAGACAGGTTCTTAGTCGAAGTCTGTCCAATCCCCAGAAGATACAAATGGCAATTTGGAAGGGGGACAGAGGGAGGGATGTTTAACTGGACAAAAATTAGACAATACAGCTCTAATGTTACGGTTAAGTATACTACTATCTATCCAATGTTGTCTATTTTCATCCAATTCAACATTTGGGACAGATTCTCAAGCTGCCTAAAAGAACGTGGGTGGAGGAAGGACATTCCTAAGAAAGGCAAAGCCAAAGGATGCGCAAGCTCTAAAATGGACCTCCAACTTATAATGAGATACAAAAGTCTGAAACGATGACCAGATCTCTGCTGCGCAGATGTCACTAATAGGAACTCTTTTTGCAAATGCTGTTGAAGTAGCCATCACTCCAGTGGAGTGAGCCTTAGGTTTTGAATTCAAAGGAAATTCTTGAATTTTATAAACAAAGGAAATGCAGTCTGCCAGCCACTTAGAAAGTACGACTTTTGATACATGTTGTTCTACATTCATTTTGGAAAAGGAGACAAATAGCATGTCTGACTTTCTAATATCCTGGGTACTGTGTAAGTAAAATCTGAGTTGTCTGTACACATCTAAAGTATGACATGTGTTCCCCTTTAGCTGAGTAGTTCAGAAAAAATACAGGTAAGTCAATGTATTTATTCAGATTTGTTTCAAATGACACCTTTCGAAGAACGGAAGGGTTCAATCTCAGTGACACTCTATCTTTGTAAAAGGTGAGAAAGGATGGCTGTGTGTGAGTGCTTGTAATGCCAAAACTTGTCTAACAGATATTATGGCAAGCAGAAAGATAGACTTCCAATAAAACAACTTTAAGTCACCTGAGGGTGCAGGCTCAAAAGTTTTTTTGAGTCAATGATTGAAGCAACAATGTGATACCCCATAGAGGGAATGGATCTTGAATGGGAGGTCTCAACAAAAAGATTCCTTTAAGGAAGGCTTCAGGTATCCTAAGAGAAGCAATAGATGACTTGTAATGTGCTATATGAAAATATGAAATGGGAGCCATTTGAACCTTTATAGTACAATAACTGGAACTCTATTGAAAAAGTTCTGAACTATATTTCAATATTGACAGAAAAGGGTCTGAAAAAGGATCTGATCATTTTGAAGATGTCCAAATATTAAATCTTTTCCATTTGCTCTTGTAAGTCTTTTTTGTTGATGTTTCTGAGAAGACAATATTATATGCACTACCAGAGAAGACAGTCTGGCATCTCTGGCTATCATTAAAACTGGAGAAACCATGCAGTTAATTTCAGGGTCTGAAGATCCACAGAGACATTCTGGATGGGTGACTCAGAAGGTCTAGCACCCAAGGTGGTCACCGTAAGTGAAGCCAAAGGAAGGGGAGCCATACATGGGGCCAAAATAGACAATAAGAATCACTTTGGTTTTGCACCTCATGTCTTTCTGTATCAAGTTTGTCAGAAAAGGAATCGATGCAAAGGTATAGAGGAGACCTGGAGCCAAATGTGGACTGGGGCATCTCTCAGTGATTGTCCCTGTGAAGGGATGAGGGCAAAGTGACTGCTGCATTTGTTTAGGTATGAGCAAAGAGGTTGCAGCAAGTTTGGCCCCAATGGCTGAAGATCTCTGCTGCCACTGTCTGTTTGAGAGACCACTTGTGAAATAATAGGACACACCTGTTCAGTCTGACTGGTAATATATTCAATGTCCCAGAGGTGTGCATTGCTACTGGAAAATGATAGGAAGATACTGCCCACTGCCAGACTCATGGCTTTCCAGAAAAGGGGATATGAATGAGTTCCACATTGTTTGTTGATGTACCATACCACTAACATGTTTTCCATCTGGATGGAAATCACACCCTTTTTTGAGTAAGAAGCCCTGAAATGCCTGAATGATAGGAGGACTACTCTCAGCTCCGAAACAATGATGTGAAGTTTGGCCTCCACAAGTGAACAAGTCCCTTGCACAGTCTTCTCTTCAAAATGTCCCCCCCCCCCACCATAGAACGGATGCGTCAGTGGTTACTGTGGCCTGGGGAACAGCTGGACAGAAAGGTCTCTCTTCTACCACTGACAGATGAGTTATCAACCATCTTATATGGTTTCAGCATACTTGAGTGAGACGGATTCTAGTGTGAGAGGGTGAACACTCTGTGACCATTAGACAGATAGTGTCCAGTGCAGCACTCTCATGTGGTATCTTGCTAATGGTATTAACGTAATGGCATAAGCCATCAGATATAAAAAATGGAGAATCAATTTTGCCTGTGAGTGAGGATGCTGAACTACTTGAAAAGCTGACCAGACTCTTGTGATTGAAAGTTTGGCAACTTGTCAAGCTGTATCCATATGACATCCAATAAATTTTATGTGTTGTGTGGATGGAAATTTGTTCTTCATATGACTGTTTGTTATTCCTAATTTGGTCTGCAAGGTTGAGTAGAAAGGCTTAGTGCTGTAATAGCAGATCCTCAGAAATAGCAGTTCAGAGCCAATCGTCTAGATATGGGAAAACTTGGATCCCCTACAGTCGTAGGTGAGCTGCCACCACTGGCATAATCTTGGTAAACACCCGGGAGACTGTGGTGAGACCAAACAACAGTGATCTGAATTGGTAATGACTGGCTCCCATCCGAAAATGGAGGAATCTCCTGGATTGTCTTTGAATCTTGATGTGACAGTTGGCATCCTGGAGATTTACAAATGGGTATGGTATAGCATTGCAGATTATCCTTAGCACTCATGAATCAGACGTTATGGTTTGCCAGGCTTGAGACTGTAAGGTTAAGCATCCCCAAGTGCCTCCAGAGTGCAGTAGCCAGGCAACTCTTCAGGGAAGCTGGTAGGGTTTCTCAGTGAAAGGACCACAGAAATCCATGTTCTGTGGTCCACTTCTTCCTCTTGGGCGACATCCATTAGAATTGCTTCCTCCTCTGCTCAACGAGGTCTATCTCCAGCACTGTTCTGGTGAAAACCCTATGACTTTGATAACCACATTTTCTTACCTCCCCTTAGATTCCTGGAATGGAGAAACAGATTATTATGACACACAGGATCTTACCATCTTGTTTGCTCCTGATAAGTGCCTCTTTTTCAAAGAGTGTGGAACCACTGAAAGAGGCATTAATAAAGGACACCGTGAAGCTTTCCATGAAGCCGCAAAGCCGCATCAAGGTATGGAAATTCATGGTAATGCCTGTACCAGGTGCTCTTGATGTGTTATCTGCTGCGTTCGATAGTAGCCGCACGGCAACATTAGATGTAGATTGAAGGGTAAAAATTTGGCTGTCCATTGTTTTTGGATGGCCGACAGTAAATTACCCCAAAGAGACGTGGATACCTCCATGATCAAGTCCATTTGGAAATGAGTTAAATACGCAAGATAATTCAGCACCCAGAGTAGAAAAGTCTCTTAAGCAAAAGTCTGTTTAGTTAGTCAGTCCAATGCCCTGGACTCTCTGTTAGGAGGATGGACAGATTAACTTTCCTCAGATAGTTCTTTCTCTGTGGCTGCTGCTACCACCATGGCATCTACTGAAGGGTCCTTACAACAGTCCTTCCGAGTTACAAGGAATCTGTCTGGCTTCTTCAGGATTTGCTCTGTAACGTCAGGGTCCTTCAAAGCCCTCAGTGCTATGAAGTCTATCAAGGCTTCAGGAGAGGGGACCACCCAGGACTCAGAAGAGCCAGACCCAAAGGTTTCAAGGAACACAGACTCATCTAAAGGAGTTTCAGTGGACCATCCCGCCTTATGCTTCATCAATTCTATGTTTTCCTCAAATGTGACATCTTCTAGGAGGAATTGGGGGATCCTTCTCTTTCATCCAAATCTATATCCTCGGTGACTGACTCAAGTGAGGAGTCTGTGTGCTTCCATTTGCATGTCTGTTTTTGCAGAACATGTCTCCGGGGATCTAATGGCGACACATCAGAATCAGACAGGGAACTTGAATGTAGAGATGCCTCAAAGCCTGTGTGTTCTGACTGTTCCTGTTGACTCAAATGAGAGGAATGAGGCACAGGATCCACTGGATGTCAGGACAGATCCAAACTCGGTGGACACACCTGCCTTCTTGGACCAACCAAGGCCCTTCCCACAGCCTTGAAAGCATCTCTGCATCAGAGCCAAGGAAATACTTACTCTGTCAGCTGACTTGGGGAGTCTCCCCATTCCAAAGGAGATCAGTTCTGAGGGGGACCTCAGAGCCATGCTGTCAAATGCTGAAGCACAGAGGGGGAGGAATGGCTCTGAAAAATTTTCATCAGTTCTGGGTCTTGTCTCAACCAGATAACATCAGAGTTGAGATAGTAAGGGATGAAGTCTAAGCCAAAGTCTCGAGAGCTATCAGATCTTATACAGCTGCCCTGGAAGGGGTATGAACCCATAGAAACCAATTCAGAGCTGGTATCTAAGTGAAATATGACTGGGTCAATAAGCCAGTTCACAGCCCTCCTCTGTGGGACAGTGCCCGGATGACCCCCAGCTGGATCTGTTTCCTCAAGAATTTCATCATCATCCAGTTGACATCCATTTTAGTGAGACTTTTGGTGGATTGTCTCACCAATACAGATACAAATGCAGATCTCAAAGGTAGCTTATGTTGCAGGATTGGTGAGTGTAACTGAGGACTCACTAGACCCTTGGAAAAAGAAGCTCTAGGGGTGGGAGTTTGGATCCAGGTCGTAGATATATCTGACTGCCTCATAGTCTTAGGTCTCGGACCTGAAAGACTAGTTGGATCCAGAGACCTTTATCTGGATTTCGCTGCTCTCTTCTCTTCTGACCTCTTCTCATCAGTGCTTTTTTCTACTGACTTCTCTCAGTGTTTTTCGGTAGTTCTGAACTTCTCTTTCTCCATTCCCTTCTCAGTATTGGGAGAAACAGATGACTGTCTTACTTCACAAGGCATAGTGGGAAGACCTTGTCTGTAAAGGAAGCAGTCCTTTAATTGTTAGTTTTTTATCTCCTGCTTTGGATGGCTCTCGATCCAAAGACAGCACAGATATATAAAAGTAAGCCTGAAGGGGAGTGGCACCCAAACAATAGACACGAAGAGAGTAGGGGTCTTGAGGGATCTTGTGTCCATAGACTGAACACTTTTTAAAACCTAATTGCTTTTCAGACACTAGAAAAGGAATGCACACAAAAAATTATCACTATATAATTAAGCCTACCATTAATTCTTAATTATATGTGATATAAATATATACTTATATACATCTATATTTGAGTCTACTTTCATTCACTGAAAACACATTTCACTGAATTTCAATTCACCCTCAAGAAGTCGCTGAAAGCTCAAATCACTGAAAACACATTACAATTCACTGAAATTTCAAACCACCACACCCATTGAAAGCTCAAATCACTGAAAATTCATTTCACTGAATGTAAGTACTGTTGGGCAAATAAAACGTATATGCCCTTTTCTCCACTGTAGTGCGATCCTGGAGTTAATATATATAGTTGGGGGGGGGGGGTCATTAGCCTTTATACTTATGAATATTATTTCACTGAAAAGCTAACAACATAAAGCCAACTACGTCCCACACCCCCCAATGTGGGGGCTGTGCCCCCCACACCACCCCCAACTATATATACTAACTCCATGATCGCACTGCAGTGGGGAAAAGAGCATATACATTTTATTTGCCCAACAGTACTTACATTCAGTGAAATGAATTTTCAGTGATTTGAGCTTTCAGCGATTTGGTGTGAGTGGTTTGAAATTCAGTGAATTGTGTTTTCAGTGAATGAACGCAGACCCCTATATTTATACCTATCTACACACACACACCCACACACACACACACACACACACACACACACACACACATATGTGTGTGTGTGTGTGTGTATATATATATATATATATATATATATATATATATATATGTATATATACACACACACACACATATATATATGTGTGTGTGTGTGTGTGTGTGTGTGTGTGTCTGTGTATGAAAAATATTTATATAAACGGTAGAAAATAGCGAACACACTAACAATAAAGGAAAAGCACTAACTGATGCTCGAAAAGTCAAAAACTATCACTATCACTACTAAATGTTCTATAAGCAAAAAG
This sequence comes from Protopterus annectens, assembly GCF_019279795.1. Classification (NCBI taxonomy): domain Eukaryota; kingdom Metazoa; phylum Chordata; order Ceratodontiformes; family Protopteridae; genus Protopterus; species Protopterus annectens. Next base: position 375,914,617 of record NC_056728.1, on the reverse strand, counting down.
GCATACAGAAACTATTACAAGCACTAATAGAAAGTTCTACAAACAAAAAGGTACTGAGAAAAAGGCTAATGACCTCTAACACTACCTAAACACTAATCTAACTGTAAAATACAAACTACACTATGCTAAATACGAAAAGCTAAAGGGAGAAGTCAAGAGACTGAAAAAAATGGCTTTCACTTATCATGATCGCAAGAAGAGCTCTTGGAAACACATCCAGATAAACAAGTGACAAACAAGATTGGAGGTAAATCAAACAGGAGGGAATTGTGAGCAGGGAGGAATAAAGAGTTCTCAGATCCAAAGCACTGGCAGAAGGCACAGAATTAGATGTTCTTCACTGTGATATGGGTATACCTTGGCTGTATTTTGCTGAAGTATTTTTATATTTGCAAAACCATCTTTATTTCTTATGTTCACTCTTGCCCCATGGTCTAGTAATATTAAGACCGTCAAGTTTTGGATTCTGACACTGACTTCAAGTTGTACCTAGCATGTACTCCTAATCTGTTAATACTAAGCATACATAAGTATCTTTTTAGCATTCATTATTATTTTTTTTTGTCTAACCTGCATTTTTCCCATTTTTATATACTTGTGTTTTGTCATTAAGCACATTCACCATCAAGGCTCCCACTTGTCCAGACTCATTCATTCCTCCATTCTAGGTTTTCCTTAGAGAGGGTGAATGCTTGCTAGGGGAGACTGAATCCTGGAATGCTCCACTAGTGACAGGTCTTTTGGCAGAGGTAGAGCCATTCACATTTACTTTTAGTATTCTATTTGTGAGCCAATTTGCTACCCAGCAAGACACACAGGGGTTAACATTTAGTTGGGAGAGTTTATCTATGATACCTGAGTGTGAAGTGCTGCCCAGATAGGCAATGAGCAGTGATATGTCTTTGTCCACTGCCTCAGTGACCCTTTCCAAAGAAGTTAACCAGGTTAAGTAGATCGGACCTTCCCTTAACGAACCTGAATTGGACTGGGTGGTAAGTCTGCAGGTTACCTATTAATTCCATAATGATACTTTCCATAGGCTTGCAAATGAAGCTGGTTAGACTTATGAGTCTGTAGTTACGGGGGTCTGTTTTAACCCTGCCTTTGTGCAGAAGAATGACTGTTACTGTCCTCCATTCATCCGGCATGAAGCCTATTTTAAGGCTAATGCTGAATAGCCTCTCCGGGTGTTCTGAAAATTCATGTTTCGAGTAAGCTAGCTTGATATATTATCTGTCCCAACAGATGTAGTTTTCTTGGCCTTGAGAACTGTTTATTTGGGAGATCTGATGAGATGAGGGAAAGATGTGGGCATTTGATCTGAGAATATTGGAGGGGAAAAGAGGTGAAAATGAAGATGAATTTGTCCACTAGTAGATTGACAATGTCCTCTGTGTCTAGGTATATGGTATAATTTACTACTAGCTCTTGATAGTGCAGGGCATTGTTTCTAAGGTTTCTAACATAGTTAAAGAATCTGGCTTTGTGGTTCTCTTTAGTCTAGGTGGCTATTTTTACCTTATACCTGGCTTTGGTTGATTTGATCTGGATTCAGAGTTCCTTGTTTAATTTAGCAAGAGGGTTTTTGTGTACTTGAGATATTTATTTTTGATTCCAATTAGTTTTTTCTTCTTCTGTTATATAGCCTGTTTATATTGGGGTTCCAACGCAGGGGTTTATTTTTGAATTCTGCATTGTACTTATTTCAGAGGGGGGCAGAAGTATCTAAGCAACTATTTACATGTGCATAGTATTTGGCAACAAAGGATTCTGCATAGGCAATGGGATCACTACGGTGGGAGCGGCTTTTGAATTTAATCAAGTCATCACTCAGTTTTAGTATATTAGCTTTTGCATACTCTCTGAATACTGAGGTACTGGAGAATGCTACTGGCTTCAGATGAATGCAACTGATCTGTGGTCCAGGCTGACAAGGGAGGAAACTATAACAAGTGGATGCAGAGCGGTTCCATACTGGTGAGGACTAAGTTCAGGATTTTATCTCCCTTTGTTAAGGTGAGCACTAACTGGTCCAGAGAGTTTGTATATATGAAGTCCAGAAATCTCTAGGCATGCATGTATGAGGACATATAAGGTGAACAGTGTTTGGCTTAATACATAGGCACTTCATACTGGTTAGGTCTGAGATGTGAGCCACTGTGGGTCATAGAGTGGGTCCTGTAGATAGCTCTAATTTGATAAGAGTTTAATTTATAGTGAGTTGGAAAAGAGGAGTTCCAAGTCGTTATCTTGTTTAAAGAATTTGGAGGTGCGTGTCTTTTTGAAAACTACAGAGGCATATCCTCTTTTAGTGCCTAATATGGGAGGGCCTGTATGAGTGGTAGGCACTGAAACCCTCCCCTAACGGTCTTGAATCAGGTCTCAGTGACAGTGCATAAATCTACATTTTCCAGGGTAAGTAGTGACTGTAAGGTGTGTAAGGTGTGTAAGTTTTATGTTAAGGCTCCTAGCAGCAGTACCTTAATATTGTCCTGATTCTGTTTACTTATGTTGGGCATTTTAGAAGACAGACTTTCCTTAAAAAAGGCACAGTAGGGACAGACAAGGTTTTATTTAGCTTATACACAAATCCATTGGGGGGGGGGGTGCAGGCCATCTCTAACAAAGCATCTTATCCCAGGCTAATAAATATTGTACCCTCTTTCCCCCTTAGAATATTTTTTAAGCACCTTTATTAAATTAGCACTTACAACATAGGCACTCATGCATTAACAGAAAAAAAAACATAGTAACAATTTTCATTTGCATACATTGCACATATTTTATTCCTTTACAACAATTTAATTCAACATTACATAAATTGCCCAAGTTCTGCCTTCCCTTAAACCTCACTCTTCCTCCTGAACATTATTTGGCATGTACTGTACCCAAACATTCCATTTATTTCCTCTGGATTTACTTCTTCCCTTTTTTAAAGATCCCAATTCCAGTTATTTTATCTCTTTTAGTATATTTAATAGTTAAAATACAGTTGGTTTAGATTTTTACTCCCATTTTCTACTAACTGCTTTTTTGGCAGCAACACAATTAAACTACTAAAGCCTTATTCTGTCTAACCAATTCAGATCGGGAGTCCCGGCAAAATAATAATTTCCTAAGTTACAGCCATTTGCTCCCCCAATATTTCTGAAAAAAAGAGTATTTTTAAAATCTCAACAAATTATGTTAGCTCCAGCAGGTAAACTCTGAGCCAGCACAAATGTAAAATCAAACAGAAAAAAGCAGGCTCAAAGGACAAACATGACAGCACTTGTACTCAGTTTAATAAAATCACAAAAACACAATATTCTACAAAGCTTTCACAAAAAGTACTTCATCTGGTAAAAAAAGAGAAATCAAAATCTCATTCATGTAAACAGTTGCACAGTCACGTGATTTAAAATTATATAATTATCTTAAGAGGCATAAGCTTAAAAGGGGTTTTAGGTTAGAACAGACATTCAAACCCAGTAAGTGATCAGGTCTAAAATTATTAATCCACTTATATATTACATTGCTTGTGTTTTTGTGTTTATATTTTTATCTACAATAATTTGTAGCGCTGCAAACTTAGATATATGTTTAAATAGAAGCATTTGTTTTCATTTTCCTTCTTATATCTGAAAGATGTTCACCTATTAGCTCCTTTGATTTTCTATTTATTTTAACAAAATGAAAAGATTAACATTCCTTGCAAAGAGCAATATAAATAATGTTCTTAATATTACATATAGCAAAATATTTAAACTCATAAACAAATCTAGTCACTGGATATATATACATATATGTGTGTGTGTGCATATATGGGTTCTCTACTTAATTTTGAAATACTGAAATCACGAATTTCAGTATTTAGAAATTATAATAGCGAAGTCTTGAAATCCCGGAACACCAGAAGCGTGAAATTCAAAACCCCGAAGTACGGAGATTTTGAATTAGCGCTTCTGGTGTTGCGGTTTGTGAATGGTAAGATGTGAGTTTGGGTATGTATGTATGTGTATGTTGTGTTGGTTAGGGGCTTTAGTGTATGTCAGTGTGTGTTTTGACTGTGATATGTGTGTGCGAGGGTGTGTACAATGTGTGAGAGTGAGTGACCTGTGTGTGTCTGATTGTGCGATCTCGGAGTTAATATATATATATATATATATATATATATATATATATATATATATATACTAAGTGGTGTGTAGGATATTATGTTTGAGTTGGGGAGTTGTGTGTATGTGTTTGTGTGTGCTGCATCTGTAGTGATTTCAAAATACTGAAATTATTATATAGTGAATCCGTATATGTATATATGTGTGTGTGTATATATATATATATATATATATATATATATATATATATATATATATATACATACACACAATTTATATGAACAGTAGTACAGAAATTACAATTAAAGCAAGGGGAAGTGCCCCCTTTTTATCCAGGGGCAAAACTGTATAATTTACAGCTTTATAACATAATCTATGCTACAACATTTTCCCCTTTCTATTATGTAAAGTTTGGCATTTGTACTATACTATCCTTCAGCACTTCTGTACCACAAATAATATGCCAATATATTTGAATTATTTGTTTAAAGGCATTTGTGCATCTATTATAACCCATTATAAATCTTAACATCTCATCCTTAATATCTCCACTTACATTATCTATATTATCATTTAAAGTACTTTCAAATGAAAAAAATTTTTGCCTTTTATTAATTTTAACTTGATATATAACTTCAACATGCTCGATGTCTTACTCTCTTGTTGCAAAATCTAAACCAGTCTCATCTGTTCCTTACATGAAACAATGTCAGTATTCATTCATGAGCTGTGAAACATTTATCCTTTAAACAGGTCCCATTCAGATGATCAAAGTTTCAAAACTTCGAACATCATATGGCCGAAGACCAGATGAACGAAGTTTTGAAACTCTGAATATTCTGAATGGAGATCGCCGTACAGCATGGAATGGGAAATTTTTCATTTTCCTCACTATAGCTCAATCTCGGAGTTGGTACATTTAATTAACAAGAGGTGCAGGGGTCTTGAATCATCCGGTCCTCAGCCATATGATGTTCGAAGTTTTGAAACTTCAGTCATTTGAAGTAGACCCCCTTTAAACACATTCTTAAAGGTAAAAGGGGGTGTATACTAGAATTATGTAAATAAGTATTGTTCTTAACTGATTTTTAATAAGCTTCAATATTTATTACTCCTACTTCTGAATTATCTATTTCTATATCAAGAAAGGAATTATTACTATCTGAGCAGCTTTTTTAAAGCTCAAAAAATCTGTAATTGCTGTCAAATAAGTTATAAATTCATTAAGAACATCTGTTGATGCTTCTAACATCATAAATACATCATCTACAAAGCATTTATAAAATAAGATTTTATGTCTATACATATTTTTATACAATATCAGCATATGTGTTGGCCCTGGGGTCCCCATGGCCACTCCTTGCTTTTGTAAACAATATTTATCCTAAAATAAAAATAAACATGATTTTCCAGTACCAGCTGTAATAACTTACATATGCTCATAATCTGAGCATTTATACAATCTGCACATGTAGATACACATTTTCTAACAACATTCTCCCCATTATCATTTGGTATCACTATAAAACATGATTTTATGTTTAATATAACAAACATATAAGCATCATCTTTATTTCCAGATTTCCATAATGCTAGTTTACATAAAAATCAGCATTAATCTCTAATATAGCTCTCCGCATGAATTAGTATTTTTTTTTTAATTTCATTTCTAAAAACATAACTAGAATCTCTGTGATCCACCCTTGTGATGAGACTATTGGCCTAAATGTTTTGCTATGAAGATCTTTATATATCTTTGGTAAGCCATAAATTATATGAGCAAATGAACGTGCACATGAAAAAATTGTAGTAAATTTAATTTTAAATACTCATGTAAATGCATACTACAGATATAACTATTAACTTCTACTATAATGAGACTACTGGCCTAAATGTTTTAATATTACGATCTTTATATATCTTTGGTAAGCCATAAATTATATGAACAACTGAACGTGCACATGAAAAAATTGTAGTAAATTTAATTTTAAATACGCATGTAAATGCATACTACAGATATAACTATTAACTTCTACTATAATCTTATAGGGTCTATGTTTAGCAATTGAACGGAACATTCATCGAACATCCATTGACTGTACATATACCATCGAAAGTTCCTTCCGTCGAAAGGCCAAATGATTATAAATATGTTCACTGAGCGATCATAGTTGACCATCATCAAGGGAATGGAGATAGTATGTACTTACCGGTATTGTAGGGATAAGGAAACCTGCCCTTTCCTCACTGCAGCACTTCAGTGTGATCTCGGAGTTGGCATATATAATTAGCAGGGGGGAGTGGAGGTGCAGCCCCCCCCCCCATAAAGGGAGCCCACTGTACTTGCCTTTGTTTTGGAAATGAGGGGAAAAGACCGGTAGGCTGAAGGATTGATTTATATTGTTTTCCGTAGCCAATTTAGGAAGCAAAGATGGGTTAGTACGTAAGGTCACTCTGTCCTTATGGAAAATTAAGTAAGGATATTTAGAAGACAGGGCCTGCAATTCAGACACTCATTTTGAAGTGATAGCGACCAGAAAAATAATCTTCCAAGATACAAATTTTAAATCCACTGTGGCTGAAGGTTCAAAGGGGGGAAGAACCAGGGCCTGTAAAATCATAGGTAGACCCCAAAGGGGTGCTGGTTCTTTGGCAGGAGGTTGAAGAAGAAAAGTCCCCCTAAGAAAGGCCTTACACAATCTAGATATGGCTAAAAAAAGATGCATTTTCACCCAAATAAAAATTTAAAATGGCTGCCAGTTGGAATAACTGGCCCCCTCATGGACAATGTGAGCTATAAAATCTAAGACTGATGGAAAAGGAATGGTAAAAGGGTCCAAATTATGTTGTTTAGCCCAAACAGAAAATCTCTTCCATCTGCTTTTGTAGATTCTTCTGGTGGAAGATTTACGTGAGGAAATCAGGATATTACAGACTGGGGAGGAAAGCCTGGCAGATCTAGCTATCATTGGAATTGCAGAAGCCATGCGGTTAGCTTAAGACCTGGGAAATCGGGGTAAACTTGCCCTGATGGGTGGGATAGTAAATCCGGGCATGGTTTGAGAGTCCGCGGAGGGCAAACTAGATGAGACCAAAGGAAGGTGAACCAGATTTTTCTGAGGCCAAAAAGGGGCAATGAGGATCACTTTGCTCTTCAACCTAGAGGCCTTCTGAAGAAACTTGAGGATTAAGGGGAAGGGGGGAAAGACATAGAGTAATCCAGGGGGGCCAAGCATGGACCAGAGTGTCTCTGGGTGACCTGAGGGGGAATCAAAGTGAAGAACCTGCTGCAAGGATGAACTCATTTATGGAAGATCATGTTTGCCACTAACTGGTTCAGGGACCCCTCATGAGGCATCACTAGAACTCTGCTAGGCCTCTCCACTAGAATGTTGCTTTCCCCCTGGAATGTGTGCTGCAACTGGAAAACAGTTGGTAGCAATAGTCCAATACCACACTCTTATTGCTACTCGGCACATTGGGTATGATTTGGTTCCCCCTTGCTTGTTGATGTACCAAACTACCGAGATATTGTCCATCTGAATTACAATCATCCCTGGAGGAATGAATCTGTGAAGAGCCTGCAATGCTAAAAGGACCACCCTCATCACCAGGACAGTGATATGCAGACTGGTCTCCTGAGACATCCACGTGCCTTGGACCGTCCAACCCAAGTAATGCCCCCCCCCCCAGGAGGCATCCATGGTCAATGTGGCTTTTGGAGGGAGGAAGAACAAAGAGACATCCTTGAAGAACCTCTGGGGAGTGAAGCTACCAGAGAAGAGACTTCTTACAAACCTGAGATAGTTTTATTTGATACTCAGAACACAAGCAAAGTACTGCTCCAGCCAAAAGGACTTTGGAATAAAATAAAATCTTTATTAAACCATCTGTGATTAAGGGCTTTCATCCTAAAATAACTGGACTTCATCAGAATCACAGGAAAAGAGGAAAAGATAACACACAGACTCAACCAATAAACCAATTAATTCAATAATTAAAATATTTAAAGTGACCGCATAAAAAATACATAAATACATCAAGCTACCAGGCCATATGTTAAATCAAAACAATAAATCTAATATTACAACAAAAAAATAAAAGCAAGAAATTAAAATTTATTTGCCCATAATTTTAAAATGGGTTGCAGAGAAATGCTCCCCCGGATTTACTAATCTTCCGTGCAGGACTAATCTAGTCCTGCATGGAAGCGGCAGTTTCGGAGGAGGATGGCAGTGCACCATGCATATTAATGAAGGCACGCTGCCTGACCTCCTAATCCTACACAAAGTGTGGAAGAGTGCAGGGTGTGTGTCTGAGAGCAGATCTCTCAGAATAAATACTCCCCTGCAAAGTAGAACAGCAGAAACTGTAAATAAACGAGCGAGGCCGCTCATAGGTGTCCGCATATCCCCACCAACAGTCCCCTATGTGTACAACAGGAACAGTACATATAAATAAAACAAAGAAACCCTCCCCGCGTACAGCTAACAGTAGGTGCGCAGGCTTGCCCATCGCTTAGCTACAGTTAAAGCAATTTAAAAGGCTGAAGAGGATAACAAGGAAGATATATGCAAACGAAGCAGCACACCAATAGTGTAGTGGTCAGAGCATCCGCCTAATGAGCAGGCATTCCCGGAGTCCCACTGCAGCACATTCCATTTTCTATGTGAAATCTGTATATGAAAATTTTTTGACATTTTTTTGCAGTATAACCTACGAAATAACATTTAAATGTGAACCGGAGTATTGCATTACATGCACATGTGACGTGTCAGTGTCATAATAACTAAGGCACTAGTAAGTAGGTTTAAGCACAAATAAGCAGTAGTAAGCATATATAAGCATTAGTAAGCATGTTTAAGTGTGTTTGTGTGGGGGTAAGCATTGCCTACACAGATTAAGCAAAGTAGAAGCTAGCTGAGTGTGAGAAACAGTACCCGGAGGTTAGCAGTGCTTACCGTCGCGCAAACCCGCTTACAACTGGTTTAAAGTGCCTTAATCACTCTGTACCCAATGGCCCGTGTTCTGCCCAGCAACAAAATAAACAGCTACTGCAAGGCTCGAACTCAGGACCCTGTAAACAACAGTTACAGCAGTTAACCACTAAGCCATCATAGCAATGCATACAAATAAGGTATCAGCAAACTAATCCTCACCATAGCAAAATCAAACCAAACATGTGAACTGAATCTATATACAGTGTAATGTTGTATAACCTGCCAAAAACATAAATATGTGAACTGGAGTACTGCAGTAAGCACAGCTTTGAGGTGTTCCTGTAATAAAGTGTAGAAGTCCCCAAGTCCCCATACAGTGTATGTACACATAACTCATGGATACCAGACACATATATAACTTGTAATGAAGAATAAATCATTGCCAAATGGCAAATATAGTGCTAATTAACTATTAAGCAATGCTAACCGCAGCACAGCTCAAGTTAGTAAGTGTAAACAATGTGTAGGGGAGCCAATTCAATCTGCCAAGTGGTATACCTCTTTAAGCAGTGCCAACCTTATGTAAGCAGGTGTGCCCAGAGCTTAGCCCTTTCAAAACTGGCCAATCACGAGAAAGTGTGGGAAATTGGCCATATTTAAACCCCACAGGCGGGAATACTTCTCATAACTGGTTGTAGCTTCCTACTGCAGGCAGAATGGCTGGTGTGGGTGAAGGCACTCGATTTAGAGCACAGCACTGGGGCATCCAGTAGTCAAACTTCGTGGTATGGTTCCTGGTAAAACGCCATGAGCAGGGACTACTGCAGGGCCAGTACCAGTGCTCGCGGTATAAAGCTGAGGCCTGAGACAGCCTCGCCAGTGACCTCATCAGTGCCACAGGTATCCCCCGGACTGGTGAGAAGGTCAGGCACCACCATGCTGACCTAAAGCAGTGGGAGGGGGATGTACTGGAACAGTTGATCCAGGTGTCTCGGCAGATGCCCAATGCCCCAGTACTAAGTACTCATTCTGCTAAGTAGTAAATAATTGCTTAGCTTGTGTATACAATGGACAGGCATGGCTAAATATCACTGTATTTCTCTGACAGCTGCAGATGAGCGGCCTGCAAACCAGCAAGCCCATGATGCTACGTTACAAAGGCTGCGTCACGTGGCAGGTTAGTAATTAGTCTGCATGTACTGTCATAACAAATAAATAGCCTTAGAAAGTGTTGTACCAGTAGAAATAAATGTGTAATAGCCTGTGAATAAAGGTATAACCCCTGGAGTGCTTCTGTTTACTCTTCTTTCATATGTTGGCGAACTGTTGCATACTATAAATAGTACTGATGTATTTTAAGCAGTGTCACCCACTCTGTGGTATGCAGATAAAATGTGTATGAATGAAATCCTGCATAACAATGTTGGAAGTGCCAAGAGGTCAGTCATATTGTACAAGTGAGGGAGACTTAGAAAACAGTCGAATGCTTTACACCAATTCCCTGATAGCATAGTGTACTGTACTGTGATGTTAGCTATATTTTTTGTCACACACAGCAGGGGTTTGAATCCTGGGAGTGCTACTAAGTTATATGCATAAACATACCCCACAACTGTACATATTTTGTTACAATGTTCAGATAGAAAGCTGTATGCATAATCACACCCAACAACTGTACAGAATTTCCTACAATGTTCAAATTGAAAGTAGTATGCATATTCATACTCCACAACTGTTCCAATCTGCCCAGCATGTCCAGATAAATGGCCCACATCACCAGCCTGGTACCCTGTTCCCCTGAAAAATCAGTGTGATGACCCAAGAAATATAGGCAGCCATTAATGACATATAACTGATAGTCAAATGTGTGCATAGTCATAGAATGTATATGAAAACAAACCTGTCATTCTAGCACCTCACCCAAAGTGTAATACAGCAATTCTCAACATATGTTGCATTAACACCTGCATCGTTTCATGCCTGTATGTAAGACACAGGTCACGTATCTAATAATCTATAAACATACCAGTGTACAATATAAGGCCATTGGGTAGTGTAATAATACATGTAAGGGAAAGGTCAATGCAGTGACTAAGAATATTGTGAAAACTACACGGATATATTGGCTGTTAATTGAACTCTCTCTCTCATCCCTACTATATGTGCAAACTAACCCAATGACACTCAACTGGTATGTGTACACTCCAAACTTTTGTTGGGACATATGTCCTAATGGTTTATAAATATTCACATTTGTTTCTATGCATGTGTCATGTTAAAATACACCCATATTGGTGGCCTGCTGCCATCAATGAAACCTGCATGCTCTTGTAATGGCCACTGTTGTTCCATATATGCATGTGTTCTGCTTGCTCTGCAACTGTGTTAAATCCGGTGTTTTGGGTTAAAGAGAATACCTATGTATGCTGTTATAACTAATCCTGAATGCTGTTGACTGTTACTAACCCATATCTGTCATAAACCTGCTACAACATAGCTAGTATGGGAAGGCCGGTCCCAGCGGACCCACCTGTCCCACCTTAGCTGGCCATGGCACTGGGCACCAGCCAATCTGGGGTCCAGCCTGGGACCTCCTCCTCCATAAGCCCTGTACTACCTTCGGGTGGAACCGCTGCAGGGGATAGGGTTCAGCTCCCCCTGGGAGCAGGCACGGAGGGAAACCTGTCACCCGTCAACATGTCCGAGCCGTGGTGCGTAGGGAGCTCGATCTGGAGTTTTGAGACCGGCTACGCCAGCTTGAGGGCCGAGTGGTGCAATTAGAGGGTGAGCCTGACCCTCCTACACAGCCCCCAGCACAGCCACCTTTGGGGCCGTGAAGGTGCAGTGGTGACTGCCCATGGGTAGGGACCTCAGTCCCACTGTTTCCATTTGGGGGCTCATGGGATTGTGACTTCCAAACACCCCTCCCAATCCAAGGTGTTTACCCCCCACATGTGTCATATACCACCCCTGTATGCGTATTGTTTGTCTTGTTTGTTAACCTACCCAACCTCCCTCCCCAAATATACCTACTAACACTCCCCAACATCCCACTCTCACCTGAAAAAAAGAAAGGGCAACCTGTTCCCACAAAATAATCTCGCCCCATACATAGCTGTCCATTTCGCACACGTGTCCACTGAACACATGTAACCTGGTCTAATTGGCATCACAACGAATTTATGTTGTCCTCACCCCTCTCCCAAAAAAATTAGCGGGGTAAACAGGGGGTAGAGCTTTAAGCAGCAGTAGCGTGTGTAAGCTTGTTTGCAGAAGAATTAGCTATGCTACACAGGTTAAGCAATTTAAAAGCTAACAGAATATGAGAAACTGTACGGAGGTAAGCAGTGCTTACCTCCGCACCCGCATATACACGCGCTTTAAAAGTTAAGTGCCTAATCGCTCATCCATAATGGTGTTCTGAAATCAATGTTTAAAGAAACATATCATTATATATATATATATATATATATATATATATATATATATATATATATATATATATATATATATATATACACACACACACACATATATATATATATATATATATATATATATATATATATATATATATATATATATTTCCAACATTATATACATATATATCAATATATATGCACATATATACATGCTTATGCCTAAATCGCCACATATATGTGCCTACACCTATATGTCGACATATACACAGCACGTTACATATGTGTACGCAGATATATATCTATGTAGCTATATACAGAGATAGTTTTATATATATATGTTAGCAGATATATGTATCTATATAGGTATATATGGTCATACATCTGTAGATAGCAATGGCAGATTAACAAATACACATATGTCCACATGCACCGTTAATGGGGTTGAAAGGCCCCACACACTATACGTCTTGTATGCATAGGCACCCCCCCCTCCACAGCTAAACACGTGCACCCTGCAACACACTACCAAGTACAGTCTGCCTCCCATAGGACATGTAATATGTGGAAGCCATCAACATCCCCAGGGTACAGATACACAGACACAGAGATGCAGACACACACACACACACACACACACACACACACACACACACACACACGTGTGTGTGTGTGTGTGTGTGTGTGTGTGTGTGTGTGTGTATGTATATATATATATATATATATATATATATATATATATATATATATATAGATATAGATATATATACATGGGACTACACATACACACGCAGATATATGTACAGTATGATACATATGTAGAAGCTGTACACAATATGGAAAAGCCACTATGCCTACAGTTAACACCTGAACAAGTGGACACTGTATGGGCCACCCATACAAATGTTATTCGTTGCCTGCAACATATACCCATAGAAAAGTCATAGGAAAGACGACACACACAGGTTTGCAGAAATGGGAAACCTTTAACTGTGTACTATTAAAGTTCTATATGGCATGTCATATAGCTGTTCAGACACTGACAACCATATAAACAGAGTACTGCAATTGTGAAACAGTTACACTAACACAGTAGTCTGGAAAGGTTTACAACTGTTGCTGTCCAGGCCACGCCCTTAATACTGTACATTACTGAAGACAGACTGGGCCACAGGATACCAAGAATCAACAGTATGTACTGCAGGAGTGTAGTTCAGCAGCCTCAGTCTACATTCTGTATAAACTCAGAAGGTGGTAAAGACGTTATGTGTTCAAATGGGGTGTAACTGGCACATCACAAGGCATAACTGACACCATCATGAGCACACCGACAAACAGAACAGTCTGTATGGCAAGAGGCAGTAGGCTTGCAGTACCCCAATTCATGTAAGTAATGTAAATATAGGTAAAGTATATGGTACTGTACATCCAGATACTTTGTGGCAGCTCACTCCTGATACTCTCACATTTTGTAACAGCCTAGGTCATTTATGGTGCTCCCACCTAGACTCAATAATACAGGCCTATATACCACTGTTACATACACTGGCCTCTGGAGTGCATAAGGGCACACATATATTGTGTAGGTGACACCCACACATATATGGACCCAGCCCCACTGTATGTGTGGGGGATACAACAGCAGTGGACTAATGGCAGCAATGACAGTGTGATATACTCACAGCCCACTACAGAACAATCCCCAACAGCATGACATATGTGCAAAGCTTGGTATGTAGATGGAGGAGAAAGGCTGGAACACAGGCACATATGTGGAACAGTGTTGCCATACACTAAGCAAGGTGCTGGTGTTACAGGATAGTCTGCAATGCACCCTTAGTCAGGGAATTGAGGTTAGAAACAGAAATGGATGTAGCCATGTACTGACAGCACGCAACTCACACACTGCCAGTGTAATATCTGACACAGGACCTGTGTGGTGGAAGGACAACACATGATAGGCATACCTCTGTCCAGCAAGAGAATAGGCCCACAGTAGTGAGCTATGCACACAGACTGCATTCCAAGGTAAACTAGTAAGTACACACACACACACACACACACACACACACACACACACACACACACACACACACACACAAACACACACCCTGTAACACCAGTACTATACAAAGCATATCACAACTCTACTCACAGTGTGTCTGTAGTTCCTGATCCTCCTACAAATATGTGGCTGCCCTGAGTGTGCAGGTTCTCCTGTAAGAGGTATTGCTACCTGCTATCTGTAACACTGATGCCCACATATAGGAAGGATGTCCATAACACAAGAAATGTAAAGGGACCATGCCCACATGATGTAGGGATTCATAGTGGGTGGTTGCCATGACAGTGGTAATTGGAAGTACTACACATGTGTAATCACACACACACACACACACACACATATATATATATATATATATGTGCGTGTGTGTATATCTCCATCTGGATAAGTATATGTACATATATTTCCACCATATGTCCTGGACATGGAGTGTAGCCCTACCCCAGCCCCTATAGTCCCAAAGTCGTAGTGCAAGGGGATGTCAGATATGTATAGCAGGTATATTACAAGACTATTGCTACTGTCATTGGGATTGTCTTCACAGACATGGTGTGTATGGAATGTCACATCTGCTTATAACATGTGTGCCATTGGCTACTGACAGACATCCTAAGGAAATCATTATAAAGTACTGCCGCTAGCATGTAATGCCCCTGTGGAGTGCAGTAGAGATATAGGCCAATATATGTGGAACTTCGGACACACACTGTACAGTCCAGAGGTATACACATAATCCCTTAGTGCACAACATGTGCACCAGGCCTCACAATATGGATGTAGACAGCCATGTAGATGGATATAACACATAACGACTGGTATACATATGCCACCAAAGGTTTTGGATTCACACACTCCTGTCTGGCCTGACACATAATGACTGCTGGTACAGGGGTGCCATGGACACATGCTACCCACTAGATATTGCCATACATCTGTACAGCATCCCACTGCTCTGTCTGACATACATGACTTTTAAAGGAGGCCCGGCAGCAGTGCATCTGGCAAGTATCTGCACATGGCATCTCACTGGGTACACTAAGCTGCTAGGCATGTAACAATGCACTGTGCAGGCTACAGGCAGACTGGCTCAACACTAGCCTACATCTCTTATGTGGGAATGCACATGTACCTGCATATATAGCGGGCTTAGCAGCCATGTCACAGCACAGGGCAAGATACACCTGTGTGAAAGTGCATAACCACAGCCATTGTGAACACAGCCAAAGCCCCATATGGTAAGCTAACATAATATTACAGTATATGGACTATCTGCTCTACACCATCCTCATATGTGCCACTAACAGAATGACCCTACATATACTGGGCTGCTACACAGTTTGGTCTGATGGCTATCTGTTGTATCGGACATGTGTGTGGATGGCCCTACAAACATGTACGGCAAAACGGTACCAGTGGGGCAGCAAGTAACACCAGATAGAAGGGGAGCTAGAACAATGACATCTACCACAGTCTGTACACAGGCTAAAGTACATATTAACAATACAGACACTGCCGACATTCACAATCACTACACAGACCTCAGTACTGTACAAACATCCACAGAATGTCCAGGTTATGTCATGAAATATAACCCCTACTGTACATGACATGTGTAACAATATGATATATCACTGGCTTGTTATCAGATATGATGACACTATGTATGGTGTACAGCACATATGCACCACTTCATGCATGACATATGTACAAAGGTTGGCAGAGGTGTGGCTGGGAGCACATACACAGGGCCAGTATAGACATGTTGCTGTGATAACCTCATATATTTACCATTGTAACGGGGTTTGTTGCAACATATGTCTTATGAGGGATATGAAGTCAGTAACTGTCACGGCCTTCGCCATCTACAGACTGCTATCCTCACACTACCTTCTGCAGTCCACAGATAGATGCACTGTGGCTAACACGTGAAAGCAAAGGCACAAAACTGCCCAGTCTGCAGATGAACTTGCAGATGGGGATTCCTCATATACATGGAACTGACATGGCAGGTATTGCAACATGTACGACAGGCATATCCAGACAAATACTGTTAAACCAACATTACTCCAAATGTAGTATAGCAGCACTTACAGTCTGTAGTCAGGTCAGGCACATCCCCCTCCTGTTTGTTGGCCTCTTTCCACAGTGTATGTTGTTAGAGGTAAATCCCCAATCCATCTGAGATGCTGTTTGCCAAACAACTGATCTAGTTCCTGCTCAGAGTGACTGAAAGGGGCCAACACCACCATGATGTCCCTAGGTATTGGAGTGTGTTTCCATGCAATTGGCTATGGGAATGTTACCTCAGCTGTTCCACATGCAATCAGCTAGGGGAGGGCTGCAATTCGTGCAGAGGCTATCAGCTGATCATGAGCATCACTTAAAATACACATGCTGCTGCCTAAGCAAAGCAGGTATGGGTCTCCACATCCACCAGAGAGGGAGTGGGGGAGGCAGACAGAGGCAAATACATGTCAGGAAAGGGTGGGAGAGTAAAACTGAAGCGTGTTTGTGTCACATACCCTGTGCTGGTAGGTGTGTGACACATCAAACCCCCGATGACTATGTCGTGCTATCACAGTTCAATGCAGTTACTGGATGCTCCACATAGGTTACCTGCTGTGGAGCACTCAGAACATATATGTGATGGTGAGTGACATCTGTAACAGGGATACAGTAGATATACGGTAGGTGACATACACATGCCTGTCTGCATGAATAGGTGCCAGCGTCAACACAGGCACACTCACACAGGGACGCACACACACTGACACACTTGGCAGAGCCAGGAGTGCAACTCATCACTAGTGGGATTGCCACAACACATCAATGTGCAGGTATCACACGCACCACACGGGTCATACGGAGATCTATGGGCACAGAGTATGAAGAGGTGTCAGACATCAGACAGCATGCTTCAGTATGCCCTGGGGGGGCTGTAGTGAGTGTGGATGTGGCCATACGCACCATACAACACACACATGAACACAGAGGGTGCCAGTTCTGACATGCACGGGTGCATGTCTGCACGGGTGTGTGATGGTCAACTGTGCCAGCAGGCTGTACAGGGGTAGGCAATGGGTATACCTTGGCATCACGCCACATGACAGTAGTCTGCATTGTGGCTCAAGCCTGTAGTGTCTGCATTTGCCACACAGGTGGGTACTGCATCCCGCATCCAGTCACCTGGGTGACTATTGTGTGTGGCCAATGCTGTGCATCACTTGCCATGTATGACATGGATGGTGTCTGGGATGTGCACACCTCCCACATGCATGTACAGTGACATGTGGAACTGTACCTGGGGTGTCTGGCCTATGTTGTGAACACAGATTATCATCAAATGTGACAGTCTTGGCCACCTGTGGCAGGAACTGGTAATGGGCAGCAGGTGTACCCTGCACCTACATTGATAGCATGCTAACAGCATTCCCTGATGTCAGTGACATCTGTCCATACAGGGCATGTTGTCAGGCATGGTATGTCCATTGTGGGTCACATGTGAAGGCACCACAGGTGGTGCAGATGTCCACTGGGGAACATGGAGGTGCACTGTCTGCATGTACGTGCATATTGGACAGATGGACAGGGTGACATGCCCTCTGCAGCCCACTGCTATCACTGCATAGTTACTATCAGTGGCCAATATGCAGTGTACTACCCACATATTGGCTGTTGCCTAAGCATGTATGTGAGTATGACACATGGGCTGAGTGTGTGCACTGGGTAATAGTGGGGTTGCTAACTGTGATTGGCTGGCCTTGATGTCACATGTATGGGTATGGCTTTGCACCCCAGCCTCTCAGCTAATTTACATCTGTTATCCCTGTATGGTTGACATTGTGATATATAGTAGGGCCACCATAAAAGAAATAACCAAAACCCCCTCAGCATTGCCCACACTCACAACCACCTCTACACAGGATACGAGTTACAAACACACACACACCTGTCATGTCTGGGAGTAGTACCCCATCTAACTAATTTATTACATTACAGTACTATGCAGTTATAGTACATGCCATGGACACTACTGGAGTACTTCTTCCCCAAAGGTGTATTTCACAATGAATGACATCAGCAGGATTACCAAACTAGGGCATTTCAACTGTACTGCGAGTGACTAGCCTAAAATGCATTGTTCCCTACACAGACAGTGAGACACACACAAAACATCCACAACTGACATGTGTGGGTATAGAACCCCTGACAGAGGTCTATATAGGACACACCACAGGGAGTACTAGAAAAATCCTTCCTCAAAGGTGTCTTTCACCATGAATGACATCAGCAGGATTACCAAAGAAGGGCATTTCAACTGTACTGCAAGTGACTAGACTAAAATGCATTGTTCCCTACATAGACAGGAAGACACACATAAAACATCCACACCTGACATGTGTGGGTACAGAACCCCTGACCAAGGCCTATATCACACTACAGCATGGAGCAGTTACAGGTCGCACCACAGGAATTACCAAAGAGCTTTCTCCCGAAAGTTGTATTTCACAATGAATGATATCAGCAGCATTGCCAAAGTAGGGCATTTGAAATGTACTGCGAGTGAGTAGCCTATAATGCACTGCTCCATACACAGACATTGAAACACACACAAAACATCCAGAACTGCCATGCCACAGTTCTAAATCACACTACAGCAGTACACAGTTACAGGACACACTACAGAGATTACTGAGCTACAACCTTCCCAGAGGTGTATTTCTAGCTGGATGACATCAGCAGCCTTGCCAAAGTTGAGTATATGAATTCTAAGGAGTGTGAGTACCCTAAAAAGCATTGTTCTCAGACACACACACACACACACACACGCACACACACACACACACACACACACACACACACACACACACACACACACACACACACACACACACACACAGTTATCAAGTCTGGGGTTGGAACACCTACCTAACTACATTATCACACTACAGCAGTTACAGGACACACTACAGAGATCACTGGTTTATGACTTACCCAGAGGTGTATTTCTAGATGAGTGAAATCAGCAGCCTTGCCAAAGTTGAGTATATGATTTGTACAGAATGTGTGAAGCCTAAAAAGCATTGCTCTATACTCAGTCAGAAACACACACAAACACAGTTACTAAGTCTGGGGTTAGAACACTTACCTAACCACTTTATCACACTACAGCAATACGCAGTCACAGGACACGTACAGAGATTACTGGGTTATGATTTTCCCAGAGGTGTATTTCTAGGTGAGTGACATCAGCAGCCTTGCCAAAGTTGGGTATATGATTTGTACGGAGTGTGAGTAGCCTAAAAAGCATTGCTCTCTACTCAGTCAGACACACACACACACACACACACACACACACACACACACACACACACACGCACACGCACACACACAGTTGCCAGGTCTGGGGTTAAAACACCTACCTAACTACTTTATTACACTACAGCAGTACACAGTTACAGGACGCACTACGGAGATTACTGGGCTATGACTTTCCCAGAGGTGTATTTCTAGGTGAGTGACATCAGCAACCATGCCAAAGTTGAGTATATGAATGGTACGGAGTGTGAGTAGCCTAAAAAGCATTTCTCTCTACACAGTCAGACACGCACACAAACACACACTCCCACAGTTGCCAAGTGTGGGGTTAGAACTACTACCTAATTAGTTTATCACTACAGCAGTATGCAGTTATGGGACGCGCCATGGAGATTACTAAGCTACAGCTCTCCCAATGATGCATTTCACATTGGATGATCTCAGCAGGCTTGTCATAATACTGCTATGGGGTAGGCAGTGTGTGCATGGGCCATAACCCATTCATGTAGGGGTTGACATGCCACATGCGGGCACACACGGGGTCATATGTCACAGATACGCGTATACAGCTACTAGATGACTACTTCCTTGCAGAGTCATGTTGCACAGTTGGCACGTGCACCACATAGTCTGTCATGCTGACAGATACTGGTGGCTAGTATCTGCAGTGAGTGACATCTGCACCTCATGTGTTTGGGGCCCTTTGGCTATGTGCTGCGTGGGACAGGCCCGGATGGCTCCTTGTCACGGTCACCCTCTTCCACACATCTATGTCCATCTACCTTTGGCTTATTACAGTGTGTTGTCCGTACATATATGTCTGTATTCCTATCCACTGACACTGCCTTCATTCCTCTAAGTGTGTGAGTATGCCCAGTATGGCCATCTGTATTGCATGTGTGGATCAAGTCCAGGTAGTTTGTACTGCGGTGCTGACCTTTGTGTTGTACACTGACAGGTAGCATGCTGTGTCTGCAGGGTATCCATTGGTCATTTGGCATTGACTGTTGCTACATTTCTGCATAGCGGGGGGGGGTGACACCTGACTGTTTCTAAATTTCTACACAGGAATGGGGGGGGGGCACACCTGACAATTGTACACATTTGCTAGGACTGTATTGGTATGTCGGGTACTCCATTTCAGTCTGTAGTCTTACCTATCGTGCTGGCTATTGGTATACCAGTGTACTACAGATCTTAGCTTTTAATTACCTACATATTAGTTTCTGACTTCCTAGCCTTCACAACTTACATCCAACTGCCTGGCCTGCTGTAGTCTGTCTGTGTAGGCCTGGGGGGTGGGGTTACCCATAGGGCTCATTCAGAGGCCATAGTACAGCATTTGTTTGTGTTTGTCTACACCTATCCTGCTGGCTGCAACTGTTGTCAGGTATTACCCCCCCAACTGGTATGTGTGAGTCACTTACCTTGTGGGTGTCCCAGTATTGAGGGTGGTGCTGCAGGGCTGCCTATGTCGGATGCACATAGTACACTCCCTATACATGGTTGAGCACAGGTAGAGTCATGTTTGGCATCACATTTACTGTATATGCGAGTCAGAGAGAAGTGTCATTCCCTGGGTCTCTACTGTGTCAGTGCATGTGCTATGCGTTGCCTCTTTACCAAGGCCAGGGCATACTGGGCACGCCTTCTGCCTACTGTGGCAGGCTCAAGTTGTTCCTCCTCTGAGCCACTCTGTGCCTGTGCAGGCCTTGGCAATGGTGGGGGGCTGTGTGGCCCTGCCCAATGCTGTTCCTGCTGCAGCTGTATCCGCAGGATCATACTGTGTAGCATGGTACATACAAGGACAATTTGGGTATATGTAGTTGGTGAGTACTGCAAGGCTCCACTAGATGTGTCCACGCACTGGAACTTTGACTTGATCATCCCAAACACACGCTCTATTATGATTCGTGTTTGTGCATGTGCCTCATTATGGAATTCTTGTTCGGGTGTGTGTGCATTTCTGATGGGTGTCATCAGCCATGGCTCCAGTGCGTATCCAGCATACCCCACTAGGTGACTGTGTGGGATGTCCCCATGGGCAAATGTCTGGTCCAGCTGCGTCAGATGCCAGATGTGGGAATCGTGGTAGCTTTCAGGGCAGCCAGCACACGCATTCATTATTATGCCCTAGGCATTGCACAGGACTTGACAGTTGATGGAGGGGAAGCCCTTGCGGTTGATACCCAGCTCACCAGGTGGTGCTATGATGTGTATGTGCCTGCAGTCTATTGCACCCACTACCTCAGGATATTCTGCTATTTGGTGGAAGAGACGTATATTGCTGGCCAACGCCTCAAGGGTGAGGGGGAAATATATGTGCTCACCGACATGTGTTGACATGGCATCCAGGAACTGGTGGAGTACCCTGGATGCTGATGCCTGTAAAATCCCCATCATATCCCCAGTTGCCCTTTGGAAGGTACCTGTAGCTAGTATTCTTAGGCCTACACATACCTTGGTATCCACTGGGATGGGTTCCTCTCTGTTAGTTCTGTGTGTGAGGCGTGGCCGGCACAGCTCAACAATTTGCTGTAGGAGGTCCCTGTCTACCCTATAGTGCTCCACTATCTCCAGCTCATGTAGCTCTTGGTAGGTTAACCTGGGTCTGTACATTCTTCTCCGTCTCCTCACTGTGGGTTGCTTCGCAGCATTCGCATCCTCACCACCCTCAGCCTCTTGCACATGCTGGTTTATGATAGCAAAAGCAGCCCCTAACATTTTTTCCTCTTGCTTTCGTTTTGTAAAATTTCCCTGACCGTATACACCGGTGGTGCAGAATTCTTGGGAAAAACAAAGGGGAAGGGTGTTTGCATAGTTTATAGTGGTGTGCTGGGCTGGGCTGGTCTGCTGCCTCTGTAATTGGCTGATGTTGATACATTTCACCTGTCAGCTAAGCTAGTTCTCCTTGATTACCTTCCTACTGCTGTTTTCCCTTCTCACTGCCTCCCTGTTTAAACCCGTGTGCGCGTAGCACAAATGGAGTGATCAAATGTGCACAGAGCTGCTATTTCCTGGTTTAACTTCTTTTTTCTTCATGTAAGACCTGGTGTGTGGCGCATACACCCACTTACACTTTGTAAAGAGTGCTAGGCAGGTTTAGAGACATCCCTAGCTTAGCTGTGTTAAGCTAGGAGCAATCCTGAGCCACAGGGCTCCAATCCACTTACAGTATGCCTGACACACACACCCATGATGTCACCTATATCCTAGTCTTGCACCCAGCTATTTATACTCTTACACTCTTGGGACCTGCCTCACACCCTGGGGAAAACTGGGATTCACTATCCTTCCCCTCATTTGCATAGGATTGCCTGCTAATGCATAGTTACATGTTCCACACTGAGCCTCCCCCCTTAGTAACCATTACTCACTGGCCAGGTTGTCTTCTGCCTGCGACTGACTTGCATGGCAGAATACTGCTTTTAGTTAGGATGCTTATTTTAGGTTTATTTTATTATTTTCCTCCTGATCCCGTTTGCACGCTGCTGCCCTATGCTTAAACAGCCAAGATCGGTGAAAAAAAACATAAAAGTTGCTTTTTTTATTTTTTAAACAGTTTGCAATGCCAATGGCCTTCTTACTTGGCCATTGGCATACTTCCTCAATGATATGCAGCCTTTATTTGGAGCTGTCATAGCTCCGTTTTGTAGTATGCAGAAATGTACTCGGTTACTAACCGAGTACATTTCTGCAGACTGCACTCATCCTGCACGGACTGCTCCCAGCTACCTGGATCGCATATTACCCTCATTTGCATGGTTTTCACCTGCAAATGAGGGTAATTTGCATACAGGAACTCGGTCCATGCAGGATTAGTCTAAGAGCTCATGTGCACTTCCCAGGAGCTCGTTCCTGGATCACATGTCGGCCATATTGCCGAAATTAAATCTTAGACTAATCCTGCACGCTATAAAGGGCTTCGTAAATCCGGGGGGCTGTCATTAATCCCAGAGGGGTGTTTGCCAAATAACTTTAATTGCCATTTAATCTCTCTAGCCTCCAGTATGTTTCTAAAATCACCACCCATGGTGTTAACCTTAACCTAATCAATAATGCCAAACTTAAAAGAATTACACTGGGAACTGTTCCTAGGATGTCTAAATAAACCATTATTTACATTATGCTTTTTTATATCATAATATTATTCATATATCCTAGACCTAAGCGCTCTCTCTTTTTTTCCCCAACATAAAATGGTGGACAACAAGTGTATTTGGCCAAATAAATTGCCCCTTTAAATAGGCAATTGCCTTTAATAAAATAAACTTTGGAATATAAAATGTTGTACAGAATAAGAAAGTTATCCTCAAAAATGTACATGCATTGTCTGCAAAAACCACATTTAGAAGTTGAAACAACTTTAGAGATGAGGGGAAAAGGCTTAACTTCACTTTCAAAACTTTGCTTAAGGTTAAAATTAGTTTTAAAAACAAAAGATGGGGAAGGTCCTAGAATTTGATATACGTCTGAGTTACCTCTAAGGAAACTCCAGTTATTGCAAAATTTTTTTTAACCTCTTTAGCTTGTGGTCCATATTCTAAAATTAAAGCCGTCTTATAACCAGCCGGTGGCTGAGTCTCCTTAGGAAAATCGAAGGCTGTTTCTAAAAGGGGTTTATATTTTGCTCTGCTCTGACAACACATACTCCATAGTATCTATAACTAACGAAGTAGGGTAACCTCTAGATGCAAACATTCCAGCTATATTTGCCAATTCAGTTTTACTGTCATTGTAATCCGAGTTCATCACACCTGCTTTTATGAACTGCCCTTCAAATATACTCTTTTTTTGACTAAAAGGGTGGCAGCTGGTGAACTTTAAATATGCATTACTAAGTAAAATTCCTAAAGATATTTAATATGAAGCCTGTCCCCGTGTTGGTAACCAAGGTATCCAAATAGTGAATTTTACTAATGCTATACTCGTAGGTAAACCTTAAAAAAATCTGAAGAATTGTTAATATACTCCATAAAGTCAATAATAATAATACCCTCAGGACCATTCCATAAAATAAATAGATCATCCATGTACCTAACATAAAGCTTAATATACTTTTTAAATGAACAATCAAGCACAACTTTATTCTCCCATTCTAACAACACCAGATTAACATAAATAGGAGCACAGGATGCTCCCATAGTCACCCCTTTTATTTTTTGTAAAATTCGCCCTCAAAGTAAATAGCATTGTTGTCCAAAACAAGGCTCATAACTTAATTTTTTAATGACAGATACAGTAGATTTTTTTCTTCTATTCCCAAAAAGGAGGGCTTAGAATTCTTTTACAGTAGTTTAGTACATGCTAATTTATTTGACACAGATAGGGTCAATTTGTTAAATGAAACAAATATCTTCCGGAAACCTACTTTAATAAAACTGATTAGCAAATATAGATGCAATGTTTGTAACTAGAGGTTACCCTACTTCGTTAGTTATAGATACTATGGAGTATGTGTTGTCACAGTGGGGAGCAAAATATAAACCCCTTTTAGGAACAGCCTTCAGTTTTCCTAAGGAGACTCAGTCACCGGCTGGTTATGAGACGGCTTTAATTTTAGAATATGGACCACAAGCTAGAGAGGTTAAAAACATGTTTTGAAATAACTGGAGTTTACTTAGAGGTAACCCAGAAGTATATCATATTCTAGGACCTTCATCATCTTTTCTTTTTAAAAATGGTTCTGACCTTAAGCAAAGTTCTGAAAGTGAAGTTTAGCCTTTTCCCTCATTTCTAAAATTGTTTCAACTTCTAAATGTGTTTTATTTTGCAGACAATGCATGTACATTTTTGAGGATAACTTTCTTATTCTGGACAACATTTTGCATTCCAAAGTTTATTTGATTAAAGGCAACTGCCTATCTAAAGGAGTGATTTATCTGGCCAAGTGCACTTGTTGTCCAACATTTTATGTCGGGAAAACAGACAGAGTGCTTACATCTAGGATATATGAACAGTATTATGATATAAAAAAGCAGAATGTAAATAATGATTTATTTAGACATCCTAGGAACAGTTCCCAATGTAATTCTTTTTAAGTTTTTATTATTTATCAGGTTAAGATTAACACCAGGGGTGGTAATTTTAGAACCATACCGGAGGCTAGAGAGATTAAATGGCAATTGAAGCTGTCAACCCCCCCCCCCCCCCAGGATTAACAACAGCATTTCTCTGCAACCCATTTTAAAATTGAGGGCAAATAAATTTTAATTTCTCGCTTTTATTTTTTGCTATAATATTAGATTTATTTTTTTGATTTAACATATTGTTTGGCAGCTTGATGTATTTATGTATTCTTTATATGTGGTCACTTGAAATATTTTAATTATTGAATTAATTGATTTATTGGTTGAGTTATATACATCTGTGTATTAGCTTTTCCTGTGATTCTGATGAAGTCCAATTATTTTAGGACGAAAGTGCTTAATCACAGTCAGTTTAATAAAGATTTTATTTTATTCCAAAGTCTTTTTGGCTAGAGCGATAAGAGTTCCGAGCTGCCTATTGTAGTATCGCTACACTTTAGTGGTTTTAATAGTTTGATTGAATAGTTGAGGGGTAGTTAAAGATGTGACCACTGTACTGCTAAGGTGCACTGTAGAATTCCCATGTGCAGGCATGCTGTGGGTAGAAGAGTTATGGTGGTTGCCATGGAACCCAAGGCCCTGAGGACCAGTTAGGCTAGAGGAGTTGAGATTGCCAAAATCTGTCTCACATGCAGTTTTAGATTTCCTATCCTGTTTGGAGTAAGGAAGGCCCAGGCCCTGGATGTATCCAAATGTGCCCCTATGAAATCTATACACTGAACTGCTTCAGTCTGGGATTTTTCTATCTTGAGTGTTACGCTCAAGGTAGAAGCTAGGTGCAATAGGTAGTCCCTGGCTTGGATGAGTAGATGCCTGGTTGGAGCAGTTAGGAGACAGTCATGCAGGTATGGAAAATCATGGAATCCTTGCAGTCAGAGATGAGATGCAACTACCACCATGCATTTGGTGAACACCCTGGGGCTGTGGTGAGACCAAACGTAAGCGCTCTAAACTGATAATGACTGGCTCCCAGCCTGAACAGTAGGTACCTTCTGGAGAGCCTGTCCATCCTGATGTGGTAGTACATATTCTTCAGGTCCACTGAGCACATCCAGTCGTCTATTTTCAAGAGAGGTAGAATGGACTGGATTGTGACCATCCTGAAATTTGTAGTTTTTATAGACTTGTTCAGGGATGTCAGATCCAGGATGGGCCTAAAGTCCCCTGTCTTTTTTGGTACTAAGAAGAACACTGAGTAAACGCCTGATCCGAACTGATCTGGCGAGACCTTCTGGATGACTCTGTTCTGTAGCAGCTTTGAGATTTCCAACTCTGCTGCCTCTCTCTGATTGGGTGGAACATCTGATAGAGATGACTTTGGTTTTGGGTGGTTTTGAAAAGTGAATTAGGTATCCTCTGGATACGATCCTTTGCACCCACCATCATTTGTTATGGCTAGCCAGGCATGTGGATGCAAGGATAAGCGCCCCCCGACTGCCTCCAGAGAAGGACAGTCTGGCAATCCCTCAGGAGTGCTGAAAGGGTCTTTCCGAGAAAGAATCCTGAGACACTTACAATAGCCAGGGAACTGTTATTGCTAGGCTTGTATAGGCCTTCTGGCCGATAGCCTAGTATCAGCCTATGGACCTATGACAGAGTCTTTCCATTTTTCTCGCTACAGGAAAGTGTGTCTCACTAACAGTGGGCCCAAACAAAGACGATTCGTCAAAAGGACCACTGACGAAGGACACCTTGAAGGGTTCCGTGAAATCACAAAGCCGCATCCAGGCATGACGCCTAATGGCAATGCCA
This sequence comes from Protopterus annectens, assembly GCF_019279795.1. Taxonomy (NCBI): domain Eukaryota; kingdom Metazoa; phylum Chordata; order Ceratodontiformes; family Protopteridae; genus Protopterus; species Protopterus annectens. The sequence continues at coordinate 375,886,936 of NC_056728.1, read as the reverse complement.
GAACCAGTGGCCCTAGAGGTACCCTCCTCCACATGGGAGATTAACCCCATGGACACATTCAATATCGACTGCAGAGTGGCCAATCTGGAGGAGAAGGATTTCCTGTCCTCATCAAACATGGACTTTGGGACTGAGCTAGAAAGTTCTTTGATTAACTCCCTCTGTAGCCTGGTAAAATGTGAAAGGTAGTTTAAGGCTCGTAGAGTAAAGGTAGATGAGGAGTACACTCTCTTGCTAAATCTGTTCATCATCCTGGACTCTCTATTAGGGAGACGGACTGAGGAGCTTTCCTGGGCCAACTCCTTTTTAGTGGCTGGTGCAACAACCATGGCATCTACCAGAATACCCTTTGTCCAATGGTGTCGGTCGGGGGGGGAGCACTGAGAATTTTCTCCGCACAGTTAGGTATCGGTTCTACAGTACTGTGTCCGGATCTCCAAGCCCTGCTTGACACCAGATCAATAAGAGCATCATCGGGGGGGGGGGGGGGGGGGGGCGTCCATGATGTAGATGGGTTGGACCCAAAAGCCTCCAAGAACACTGATTCTTCCAGGGCCAGGGTTTGGGAAGACCATTCACCTCTTTGGTGCAGGATTTCCAAGATGTCTCCAAAAGAGACATCCTCGGGTGGAGATCTGGGGGACCCTTCACGTTCCTCAAAATTGGCGTCTTCAGTGATGGATTCCTCTGGGGAGTCCAGGTGCCTCCTTTTATACCTTCTCTTCCAGGGAATCTCCTCGGTGGGGTGTGCTAGGGAGACATTGGAAGAGATATGGGGTTCCAAGGGTAAAAGTATTTGAACGCTTTGTTGGGCCGGCTGTCCCGAGGGGGGCAGAGGTGAGGTGTCAGACACAGTCTCCAAAGGGGAGGAAAGTGAACCTGAAAGGGTGATTGTCGAGGATCTCCTGGACATGGAGAGGACCCTCTCCACCACCTTGAAAGCAGAATGAGCCAGAGACACCAAAGACCGTCCAACTGGAGCCAAAACTACCAGAACGGAAGATCCCTGAGCATCCCAACCCCCCTGCTCTGAGAGCAAAGCCAGAGCCAAGCCCACAAATGTCAGGGATGAGAGGGAAGGCAACAACTCCGAAAACTTCAGAGTTGAGGATAAACCCCTGGAACTGCCATTGAGGCATCGGCTCCAAGAGCTGCTCTGTTCCGAGATAGTTGGAACCAAGCGAGTCAGGGTAGGCGTCAGAGCCAAAGTAAGATCCACTATCAGTTCCAATGCCTCAGCCCTCTGGGCATTCAAATCTGAGGGCTCCGATGCAGTTGGTCAGATTGGAGAAGGAGTTAGGGGTTTAAAAGGTGACTTTGCCCGCAGTCTCGGTACGCAATGGGACTGGTAAGAACCCCATCTGGATCTGCGTCCAAAGGAATTGCCTCATCAATCTGTCCACCTCAGATTCCAAAAGGTTATGGGTCGACCTGACTATACTCTGGATGGAGGTCTGGACACAATCCTCGGGGACCTCTGTAAGTGAGGCAAACCTGCAGATGGCATACGGAGCTCCGAGGGTAAACGAGCTTGTGGCCAAGAAGAGGAACGCTTGGACTTACTCGGATCCGAGGACCTGGGTTCTGACGCCTTCTGAGCCTTGGCTGGAGGCTTGTCAGAGGAAGATTATGCACAATTCCCAGGGAAATATTTCCTGTGCTGCCTATCGTCACTGTGCTTTTTAGGAGGGGGTTGAGCCTCTGCAGAAGAACAGGAAGAGGAACTTGCTGATGGAGCCAAAGGAGGTTGGAGGCCCTTCAGAATCTGCTTACTTCTTCTGTCAGCCACTGCCCGAGGATGGAAACCCTTACAGATAGTGCATGAGGCATCAAGCTGGGCAGGGCCAAGACAATATATGCACTCCCTGTGGGCATCAGATAAAAGAATCTTGTGCACACAGAAAATGCACTTTTTGAAACCTAAGGGTTTCTCAGACATAATAAAAGAAAAGAGACAGAAGGGAAAGGGAGAAGGAAGAAGGATGGAGTTCCCGCCAAGAACGGTACCAACATACACAAGAAGCACTAACCACTATAAAGAGTACTTTTTGCGTAGGTAGGGTAGAAAAGAGAGGAAACAGTTAAAGTCAAGAGCTAGAGAGACAGAAATTAATTGACTTGGGATAAAGACCCTAAAGATTTAAATGGAGCTTGAGGCGACAGACCGCAACGCTTCTCCTAAGAGCAGCATACGAGATCTGAGGTAACCAGAGGAGAGTGAGGCATTGTGGGTAGGTGAGGAGCTCGAGCTTCGAAGCCTAAGCTTATAGAAAGTGACAGAGTTGGATCCGAGGTTGGTTCAAAAACCAAAAGGTCAAGGAAGAATAAGAAGACAACATCAGATCACCTCTTTAAAGATGTGTTCTTTAAGATGACTATATAGTTGTAAATCACATGACTGTGCAACTGTTCAAATGAATGAGCTTTTAATTTCTGTTTTTGTTTTTTTAACCAGGTGCAGCACTTTGTTTGAAAGCTTTGTGGAAGCTTGTGCCCCCCCCCCCCCACCAATTATTTGCTCCCAATACTTTGGTTTATTTGCCAGTTCTCTCCAGTAAATTTCGGCCCCTCTTGACTATTTGCTGTACCCCTACATACAGTCATTCCTATTGACAGAAGCTCCTTTCTCCATCCCAGTGCTAAGTCCTTAAAATACTTTCTGCAACTTTATGAATACATTATTCTGTACGTATTTTGTTATTCTCCTTAAGGATCTGCATCCAAAATCCCACTCTTTGCTTATTTCTTGAACTCCCCACTTTATCATTATAACCTTTTGTGTGTATAATAGTCTTAACTGCATAGCTCTATACTATCCCTTCAAATCAGATAATCCTAAACCAGCTTGTTCTACTGGAAGGAGCAACTTGTCCCACTTAATTCTTGCCCTTGTCCACTTCCACATAAATTCCTTCAACTCTTTATAAATTGTTGTCCACAACTTCTGCTTTGGTTTATATTAATATACCTGTCCTATATATAAAACTAAATGGACTAAAATGTCTTTAACTGCTTGTTTCCACATATCCTTATCTGTCATAACAGAAGCCTATTTAATCCATTCTCCTAAATACTTCATCTTACTGTTCCCACATAAATATGGGTACTGCTGAACTAATTTGTGTGTTGGTACAAAATTTAAGGCTATAGCTTTGTTTTATCTACATTAATTTTATATCCTGAAAAGACGTGAAGCTGTCTCAAAATGTTCCACAACACCAAAATGTCCTCTGAATTTATCAAGTACAAAATAATAACATCTGAAAATAAAGAAAAATTTTCTTATCATATCAATTACATCCTTGAATTTCTGAGTCCATTATTTTCTTTGCCAATCTCTTTAAATACAAAAAAAAAAAAAAAAAAATAACACATAGGAAAGAGGACATCCCTGCCTGGTTCCTCTGTTCAAAGAAAACGTATCGGAGAGGAACCTTCCCACTTTAATTCTTGCCTCTGACCCTTCATATACTCTCCTAATTAATCTTATATGTTGTATAAGGGATTGCAAATGCTTACACTGCTCTACACAAAAACCCCAACTTACCGTGCTGAATGTTTTCTATGCAAGAAGACCCACCAACATTAGCAGTATTCTCTTAATTCTGATTCTCTCTTGGTCATCACTATTCTGTTAATGCTGTCAGATGTTTGCCTTCCCTCCACAAAACCACACTGATTTAGATCTATCAATTTTGGCAACACCTTTGCCATTCTTTCATGTAACATAGATATAAGCACTCTACAATCATGGTTTAAAATATGTGTCTATATGAAGCGGGGCATGATGGTTTTTAACATTCTTTGGGTATTATAGCCACCACAGCTTTCTTTCAAAATACTATTTCCCCTCCACATAATCTTCCAGCTTTTTATCACTTTCTTCTCTCCTAAATTCTAAACTTCCATACGAATACCATCTGTTCCTGAAGACTTTCCTGCCAACTGATTATACGTCACAGTCTTTATCTTATCTCCTCCTATCTTAACTATTAGTTGTTGAACCTTATCTTCTTCTAACCTTGGCATTTAGTCTTCCATAAATATTTGCATTTGTGCTCTTTCTTGGTTTCCATATCCCTCTGCTTTATACAAGTTTTCATAAAATGTCAGAAATATCTCTAATATCTCTACATGATCCCTGGTTATTTTTCTTGCCATAGTTTCCTTAAGTTTGGTGACAACCCTTTCTACTTGCTGTGTTGCCTAAGCTGTTGTAAATGTTTTTGTGCTCTGGAGACGTTATCAAAAAATAGTTGTTTAACAGCGATGTTTCTAAACTCAAGCATATTGTGCACATTCTCATTTACTTTCTCTTTAGCATTCTGCAGCTACTCCTCTTTCTTGTTCTGTAAGGTTCCCCTTATTCTGCAATACTTTGCCTTTGTCAGTCCCTCTAAATAATTCTTATTACTTCTTAACTATATTTTGTTGTCTTTTATTTCTACCCTATTTTTCAACTCCATGTTCATTGTTTCCTACTCACTAGCTATTCCCTCTGATGATATTTCTAATGTCTCTCCTCTCAATTAATTTCTATTAATTTCTTTCTTTTTAACAAGTAGGTGGAAAAATGCCAGTGTCTCATTTTTACTTCATTACTCAGCATTTTTATGTTTGTTTTTTACTGGTGCATGATATGAAATACTTGATGTGTCAAAGTTTTCATTTCACATGCTCTGATAAAATACAAATTTTATTCTATACCATACCCTACCTGATATAGTAGCTGTCTCTGAGACATGGATAAAACCCAATATTTCTGACTCTGAAATCCTACCCCCTGGGTTTCAAGATCTTAGACATGACCGCCTAAAAAAGAAGGAAGGAGGAGTGGCCTTAATCTACTCTAGCCTACTCTCTATCACTCCCTACCAAAATACTATTCTTCAGTTCAACAACGCTGAACTAGTCATAGGAATTCTCCAACTAAATAACCATAAAAGCATCTGTATCATAGCCCTCTATATTCCCCCTGGAAACAGTACAAATATACTTGAGGAAATCCTTCTATGGGCCTCAACCAATATTAAGTTTGAGACTTACATCCTAGGAGATGTAAACCACTGACTGGAACAAAATTGATAACAATAATCCCACCATCTCAATTAACCTATATAATTTCAGTCAACTTACAAATACCATTACCAGACCTAATAAAAACAACCCCCCAGACTCCATACTTGACTGGATCCTAGTCTCTCACCCTAATAAAATCTCCCATAAGGGCACCTTACCAGACTCCATTAGTGACCACTTGCCAGCCTTCGTCCATAGAGCAACTCCCTCCTCTCCTCACCAACATCAATATATTCACTCATTAAACCGCACAAACTTTAACCCCACAACTTTCTCCAATTCTCTCAAACTAATAAACTGGGACAATCTAAAAACCCTTCCTCTAGACCAGGCCGTTGAACATTTCAACTCAACCTTCTTAGCTACCCTTAACTCTCATGCCCCTCCTAGAATAAAACGTATAAAAAACAACTCAGCCCCTTGGCTTACTAAAGACACCAAAATACTTATAAAACAAAGGGACAAAACCTGGAAACTTTACCATCGCAATAAGAACCCAGACGCCCTTGTTAAATATAAACAACTCCGTAACCTAGCCAAAAAACATATTATACAGGATAAAAAAATCATACTATACCAAACTTCAATCTAATCATTCCAAAAATCTCAAACAATTCTGGAAGTCAATCAACTCTCTTTTCAACCCTGGTACCAAAAACAATCCTTGCCCTGACACTAGCAAGTCTGACCCAGATACAGCCACGCTATTCAACTCCTTCTTTATTAACTCCACAGCAGAACTCACCAAGACCTTCCCAAACAACAACTCCTCCCCCCTCCTCAAACCCTCTCCTCCACCATCCATTCCTTTCTCATCTCCTATCTTTCATCTCAAACCCATTTCCACCTCATATATAACTAAACTCATCTCTAAGCTTAAGCCAGGCTCCAATGCCCCTGACAACATCCCCTCACTCTTTCTAAAACTCGCAGCAGATGGCATCGCCATCCCCATTAGCATTCTCATTAACAGATCCATACAGGAATCATATGTTCCTAAATTGTGGCATGCAGCCTTCATCCTACCCCTCCACAAAGGAGGCAAAAATAATAGTATCTCCAACTTCCGGCTCATAGCCATTCTCTCACCTATTTCACAAATACTTGAGAAATGCATCCACCTCCAACTCATGCCATTCCTTACAAATAACCAACTCCTCACCCCAACCCAACACGGATAACTGCTCGCCTCTCTTTCCTAGACATAGCAAACCATGCCCGTGACTCTGGATAACTTGTATCCAGTCCTCCTTGACCTCTCCAAGGCTTTTCATATTGTCTCCCATTCCCATCTCCTAAACCACCTTGCTAATCTTAATCTCTCACACAACATCCATGCCTAGTTCAGCAGCTACCTCTGACCGATCTCAGGCCGTAAAATGGAAAACTGGCACCTCAACCTTCCTCTCAACCCCAACCGATGTCCCCCAAGGATCTATACTCGGCCCAATGCTATTTAATATCTTTATTAATGACTTCCACACAGCCTTCCTAACACCAAGATAGTCCAATATGCAGACGACTCAACTCTAGTCTGCTCTGCTTCTAACCTCCAAATACTCCAAACAAAAACCCAAACTGCTTTTTCCACCACTGAGAACTGGATGCTTCAAAATCACCTCTCTCTAATTGCCAATAAATCTAAAATTCTACTATTCTCTCCCTCTAAATCTCACCCTCTTGACAAAACCTCATCCAACATTATCAGCCATGCCAACTCCACTACTGAAGTTGTTCCTTTTGCTAAGCTTCTTGGGGCACTATTGATGAACATCTCAAATTCGACACCCATATTCAGCTAAACATTAAGAAAACACATCAGAAACTTGGCATGCTGTACAGGAACTCCCATTTTCTATCCCCTTCCACAAGACAGACCCTTGCCACTACCTACTTACTACCACTTCTGATGTATGGTGCCCCTCTACTAATTAACCTGTCTTCCTCTATCTCCTCTAAACTAGAATCCTGTTACAACAAAATCTCAAAGTATGCCACCAAGTCCAAGTACTCTACCCACCACTGCATACCTCTCCAACTACTGCAATGGTTAGAACTTCCCAACTATATGGACTACCTCCAAATCACTACAGCCCACAAACTCATTTTTAAACCCACTAAGTAACCTACACTAACTAATATCTTACCACTATATACCCCTCACAGAACTCTTAAGATCTGATCACCAAAATCTCATTTCTGTATACAAACCAAACCGTCCCTCAGGTCAGCTTCTCCTATCCTTTTCCTTAACCAAAAAATGGAACTCTCTTCCTCCCTAAGAATTTCTCAAAACTTTGATCACTTCAAAACCCAGCTCCATGCCTACCTCTCCAATAACAGGAAATGCACTTGCACTCTACCTACCTAATCCTGCCTAATACATGAATATATACATATACCTAAACTACCTTCAACCTTACCCAATAGTAGTTCAGTCATATTTATTGTTTTCTTACAAATGTTTCCTTCATAGCATTCTCAGAAGATTTAAAACCTCAGTACAATGGTGACTCTGTATTATCAACCTCTAATTGCATTTACATGTAAATATGCACTGTATATCATACTATGTTGATATTCTACTGTGCTTATGTTTTACTACATAATTTTTACTAATTGTTTAATTGTTACTATGTCTGCTATGATTTGTGGAGCTTTTCTCCCTGGGCCTCCACTGAAAACGGGCTCCTTGTGACCAGTGGACCTCCCCGGTCATCAAACTGAAAATAAGATAATACAAATAAATAAATTATTCAGTCTTGCCCAGTTATTGTATCTTGGAGAATAATATATAAATTCTGTTATTGTTCCTGCTACTTAATTCACATGTTCCATACCACATATTTTCATAAATTTCTTCACAAATCCACCTTTCTTTGTTCTAGGACCCCTGATGCATCCTCATTATTGCAAATCAAGTTCTAGTCCCCATCTATAAATAATATTCCTTGTTGAAAGTTGATTATTTCTTCCAAAGTTTTCTTAAGCTCCATAATAGTAGTTTTTTGGTAGAATGTAAGTACATGCCAGTGTAATGCTCCCTTACTATTACATATGTACCATTATTGTTTTTTCCCTCTTCTGTCGCTATTGGAGCCCCTGTAGGAATAAATATTGTTACCTCCCTTGTTCTTTGTCCCTGGTATTATGCTCAATATCTATCCTAAAATACTTTCCTTTTCACATTCACATATTGATTTCTTTTCAAATGTGTCTCCTGCAGCATTGTTATTTGTACTCTACATTTCTTAATATAATTTAATTTCTTTCCTTTTCGTTTGCACCTGTCAGGCCACTTACATTCCAAGACTTTATGGATGGTGTAGTCATTATGTCGAATTGTTATTTTTCTCATCTATTATAAATGACAGTTCTTTTTGAATGTGCATTTCCAACCTTTATCTTAGATGCACACAATTTTTGGCAGGCTGATCTCTTATACGGTTGCGTTTTCTCATCCTTGTTTGAACCTCTTTCACATTTTCCAGCACTTTTTGCTTTGATAAAAACCCTCAAAAATACATTTTAAGAATAACCCCACCCCCTATTAACTTAGAATAAAAACAAAAAAAATGTACATTTTCAAAAAATGAAGTTTAACCCTCCAGATAGGAAAATCTGCCCAAATTAACAATTGCACCCACCGGCATTACCTAACCTAAAACTAAGGTTTCCTATGTCAAAAGTGCTTATTACAGATTGTGTTCTCACTTATACAGATTATTGTCTGTTCTGTTCTTTGCTCTATTCCTTTCCCAGATATGAAAAAAACTTGCATGCTTTCAGAAAACATTAACTTTTAGCCCTAAGAAAATGTGCACTGGCTACCTTTAAATAAAATTATACTGTGCAATGTTCTACTAAATATATTATGCTATTATGGCTACTGGGGAGGATACTATCTCTTATTCACTTCCCATAATTACAGATTTTTATTTTTTTTTACTGAACTGCTTGACACTGTACCTTTAATTTTTGCATTTCCCTCAGCAAAGAATGTTCAGAACTCTCAAGATAAATTAACTGCAGATGCAGATGCTTTAATTCCATGTAAAAGTAGTCAGCAATGAGAAAAACTCAACATAGCATTCCATCTCTGTTGTCCATTTTCATTCTTTCTCAACAGTTAGGTTTGGATTCGATCCTCAGATCTTACTCGGCTGTTATTTTAGCTCATGGCCATCACAAAACTCTTGAGTTCCTCCTTTACCCATAATGCACCAACCCCTAACATATCTCGGATCTTGTTTGCCGGTTGATATAAAGTAGGACATACTAATATAAAATTCCTGACAAAAGAGAACATGTTTGGAGCTCAACATGAAGGACAGTGGTGTCCTTGTAAACTCTTGTTCTTCCAGAAATCAACTGTAAAAAAGGTTGGGGATTGCTGGGTGGGGAGCTAAAGAAGAATGAAAATGGACAACACAGATGGAATGTAATGGTGAGTATGTAACTTATCTGATGTTGTCAATTTTCATTCATTCCTCAACAGTTGGGACACAGTCCCCAGCTACCTAAATCCCCGGAGTTTGTAATGAGTAAAGGTATGAAAACTGGCCCAAGTTGCAGCCGCACATATGTCGCCCATGGCAGCCCTAGATAGAAACACTGAAGAAGTAGCCATGGACCTAGATGAATGGGCTCTTAAAGATTTTGGTAAGGACAGACCTAACTTAATATAGACAAATGATATACAATCCATCAAACATCTGGCTAAATTTACCTCTGCAACTAAATTACCCAATTCAGAATCTGCAAAGTAGACAAATAATTGATCCGTCTTTCTAATTTCTTTTGTTCTATGTAAGTAAAAACATAACCGTCTGTGAACATCCAATAAGTGCAACATATATTCACCTTTGTTTGCAAACTTTGGAAAGAAAACTGTCAGATTAATGGACTGGTTAATGTTAGATTCTGGCAGCACCTTAGGAAGGAAAGAAGGACTAGTTCATAAGTGCACTATATACCTATGAAAAATCAGGTAGGGAGGTTTAGAAGACAATGCTTGAAGTTGTGAAATTCTTCTAGCAGAGTGATAGCCACCAGAAAAATGTCCTCCAGGTCAGAAACGTAAGATCACATTTTGCTGCTTATTCAAATGGAGAATGAATCAAGGCCTGCAGTACCATATTTTAAGTACTGTGTGGGAGTTGGATCTTTATAAGGAGGTCTCAGAAGAAGAATATCTCTCAAGAAGGCCTTACAAAGTTTTGACGAAGCCAGAGTGTAGTTCTCAAATCCAATATGAAAGTTAGAGACGGCTGCTAATTCAACCCTAATGATCGAAGAGCTAGCTCCTTCGTGGAAAATTGTAGTCAAAAACTCAAGGACACTTTGTACAGCATCTGAAAAGGAGTCATTCTGCTTCTGAAGCGCCCAAAACATAAACCTTTTCTATTTACTTCTATAAAGTTTTCTTGTAGAAGCTTTATGGAAAGATAAAAGTATATGACAGACAGAGGACGACAGCATGGGTTGTCTGACTAGTAAAGGAAGTGGAAAAGCCATGCTGTCAGCTTTAGGTTTGAAATATCCAGGTGAATCATGCCTGTCATTGAGAAAGGAGGTCTGGAATCGGATCCAGAATCCAAGGTGAGTAAATTAGAGGAAGCCAAAGAAAGGAGAACTAAATATGTCACGGCCAATAAAGTGCAATGATGATGATTTTACTCTTCAACTGGAAAGCTTTCTGCAGAAATTTGGGGATCAAGGGTTGGAGGATACACAAACAGGAAACCAGGGGGCCAACTGTGTAGCACAGCATCCCTTGGTGATTCCCCTGGTGGGGGGATTAGGGCAAAGAAGTTGCTACACCTGTTGTTTAGGGGAGATGCGAAGAGAATGCAGCAAGGCTGGCCCCACTGGCAAAAAATTATTTTGCCATCTTCATGTTGAGAGACCACTCATCAGGTAGTAGAATGGACCTGCTCAATTTGTCTGCTATCATGTTGGACTTCCTCGGAATGTGCGTTGCTATCAGAAACTGGTTTGATGAGCTCACCCACTGCCACATTCTGAAAGTTTCTCAACACAAGGGGTAAGACGTGGTTCCTCATGTCTGTTGCTGTACCAAACTACTGACATATTGTCTGTCTGAATCGCAACTGTCCAGAAAGGGAGAGAGTCTTGGAAGGCCTGCAACACTAAGAGCACTGCTTTTATTTTCAGGACACTGATATGTATATTAGCCTCTTCGGGGGACCAACTGTCTTGGACCATTGTCAGCAGGAAGTACCCTCCTAACCAGTCTGGGATGCATCAGTGGTTACTGGCCTTGGCTGAAGGAGAATGAAAGAACGGCCTTGCAGAACCTGATCTGATCAAAACCACCTCCAAAGGTGCCTCTTGCTTGCCTGAGTGATCCTTATTTGGGCTAATGTGTTGGTAAAAATAGACCACTGTGTCGCTAATATCCACTGAAAAATTCTCATGTGAAACTTTGCTAGAGGAAGTAGGATTATAGCTGCCATCATTGATCTTAGGGCCTGCAAAACTAATCGGGCTGAAACTGTGGTATGGTGAATTATTTTTCCACCTTGGAATCTGTTTGTACTCTTGGGGCGGAGAGATGTCACTGATACCATGTCGAAAATTGCTCCTATGAATTCCAATGTTTGAGATGGGTTCTAACTGAGACTTGTTGGAATTTATAGTAATCCCCAGATGGGAACAAGTCTGAAGTACCTGATCTTGTGCTCGCCTGGTCGGGGTGGTAATGAGCCAGTTGTTCAGGTATGGGAATACTCGGAATCCCTGCAGTCTGAAGTGAGCTGCTATCACCACCATACATTTGATGAATACCCTGGGGGTTGTGGTGAGGCCAAAGAGCAGTGTTCTGAACTGGTAATGACTGACTCCCAGCTGGAAGCGTAGATACCTTCTGGACTCTTCATTTTTATGTGACAGTATGCATCCTGAAGGTCTGCCAAGCACATCCAGTCATCCTTGCACAAGAAGGGCACAAAGGAGTGAACAGTGACCATTGAACACTTTGTATGCCAAACTGCTTTGTTCAAGTTGCTGACATCTAAAATTGGTCTTCAGTCCCCTGTTTTCCTTGGCACTAAAAAGAATCTTGAGTAAGCTCCGGATTCTATTTGGTCTGGTGGGACCTCTTGGATGACTCTTTTTTTCTAGCAGCTTTTGTATTTCTAATGTAGTATCTTTCCACTGACTAGGTGGAACATCGGCAAATTTGCATACAGATGGAGGTGAAAGGGAAAAGGAAATTATATAACTTCTGGAAAGAATCCTCTGCACCCAAGTATCTTTTGCGATGTTTAGCCAGGCTCTCTGATGCAGGGATAAATGACCCCCTGATTGCCTCCAGAGGAGGACAATCAGGCCTCCTTTCAGGAGCAGAGGTATGGACTGTCAGAGAAAGAATTTCTAGACCCTTGGTTCTGTGGTCCTCCTCTGATGTGTGGCTTGCATCTTCCAGTTGAGTTCCCTCCTCTGCCTCTTGAGGAACTATCTCCACGTGGATCATGGAAAGGATCTTGGGACTTCTTGAACCACATTTTTTGTCCTCCTCACTGGTTCCCGGAGAAGGTCCTTTGAGGGGGTCAGAAAACGTACTCTCACTGCATAGAGTGTCTTTTCACCTTGCTCACACCTTTAGAGTATGTCCTTTACCTTAGAGTCAAACAATAAACTGCCATCAAAGAGTGATTTGACGAACAAGGACTTGAAAAGCTCTGCAAAATCACACAGACGCATCCAAGCATGCCTCCTGATGGAAATGCCTTAACCTGGTCCCCTTGATGTACCTTCAGCTGCATGAGAAATAAGCCTCATGGATGAATTAAAAATAGATTGTACGGTAGCCAACTCTGAGGCCACAAAAGTCTGAGTCTCAGCAGCCGTGGTCCCAGAAAGGGATTTTGACAGTTCCTTTATCAAGCCTCTTTGTAGTCTTGTAAAATCTGCCAGGTAGTTCAGAGATCTGACGGCAAAAGTTGCTGAAGTATACACACACTTCCCAAATCTGTCCAACACCCCAGACTCCCTGTCAGGGTTGCTTTGTGGTTTTTCATGTTTTATACTCCTTGAAGGCTGTGGCCGAGACGTCAGAGTTCTAAAATAAATTGCTTTTGGTGGATCTTTTGGCTGTTGTTTTTCCTGGATGGCCAGAGGAACTCTACTCAGCAAGTTTCTTCTTGGTGGCTGTCAACATGACCATAGCATCCACGTACACTCACTTGCTCCAAAACTGCCTTCCTACAGGTGGTGCTAGAATCTGGAATCTGATCTGGGCTGTTGGGAATTGGCTAAACTGTATCAGCTCCTTCCACGCCCGCCTAGAGATCAAGTCAATGAGCTCATTGGCAGGAGGAGTTACCCAGGAGGTAGATGGGCCAGCCCTAAAGACCTCCAAGAATATAGATTCCTCTGGAGAATAGTTGTCAGTGGACCTACCACCCTCCTGCTTAAGGATCTCAAGGATGTCTCCAAAAGAGACGTCTTCAGGTGATGATCTTGGGAACCCTTCTCCTTCACTGAAATCAGTATCTTCTGTGATTGACTCCTGAGAAGAGTCTAAGTGCCCCCTCTTGCACTTTCTTTTCCTAGAGACTTCCTTGGTGGGGTGCTCCTGAGAAGTATCGGAAGAAATAGCAATACCCTGCTGGGTAACCTAGAGACTTTGGGCTGGCTGCCCCTGTGGCATAGAATGACAGGACTCAATGCGCAGAGACACACAAGATCCAGAGTAAAGATCCGAGGGAGTAAGATCTATCCATTCTGCTGCAGCAGAAAACATTCTCTTCACCACCTCAAACACAGAACACTCCGGGATAAAGGAAGCTAATGGAACTGAGAAGCCATGCTTCGCTGCATCGTCTCTCCCTGTCCCAAAGGCAGTCTACCTGAGGCGGAAGCCGTAGCTGAGTTGTCCAATGCTGAAACTCCAAAGGGAAGAGACAGCTTTGAAAACTTCGGAGTTGACTCTAATGCCTCAGATCCGACAGAGAAGCTTTGTCTGTGAGAGTCATCTGACTCCAAAAAGGTCAGAGCCAGTGCACTCAAAGACAACTTCTGAGCCAAAGATACCAACATTTTCAGATCCGATCCAGATGGACCTGGAAGGCTCAGATCCAGGGGCTCTGAAATGATAAGCTGGATCGTAGAATGAGCTGATATTGGTGGAGTAATAGAAAGAAGGGCTTTCTTACCCGAAGACACAGGAGCCAGAAGAACTCTCACCTGTATTTGCACCAAGAGAAATTTCCTCATTATTCTGGCCACATCAGCCTTGGTTAGACTTCTGGAAGAACGAGAAGAAGCCACGGATGGAGACTTGGAGTGCTGCTGTGATTTGAGGTAAGTGGAAGGTACTCTAGAGGGTACTCTGTCCAAAGATGGAGAATACCTCGTCCTAGGCAAAGGCCTCAGACCCAAAGAGATAAGATCCAAGGAAGCCTTTGTCAACTCTGACGCCGGCTGAGCAGGAGCAGTTTTTGGATCTGACCTATGCTTTTTCTTTTGTGGTTCTGTGAAAGAATCCAAGGAGGGAGATGAGGACCCTGAAGGCCTCGAAGACTTGGATGAAAGCTCCTTTTTCTTGGGTTGGGGATTGAGCCCCAGAAATAGCTTCTGAAAAGGATGAGGGAAATAATCCTTTCAGAATTAATTTATACCTCCTATCTGCCACTGCTTGCGCATTAAATGCTTTGCAGATTGAACAGTCTATCTGAAGTTGGGATGGGCTTAAACAGTAAATGGATAAAACATGATTGTCTGATAGAGGCAACTTGTGCCCGCATTTCTGGCACTTCTTAAAGCCAGAACGGCCTTTTTCAGACATTTTGAAAATAGAAACAAGAGAGTTTTAGTTTAGTTTTTTTAACCATTAAAGATAGAGATATAGAAAAAAAGATTACAAACAACGGCAATTCAAGCTACACTAAGAAAAGTATAAAAAAGAAAGAAAAGGAATACTAACTATGGTAAAAAAAAAAAGAGTACACCAAAGTCATGTAAAAAAGGGAGGAATGTAAATAAAAAACTGTTAAAAGTGCTAAAGTGAGCAATAAAAGTAAAAATTAACATCTCTAATTTTAAATGCTTGAGAGCTCATGACAACCATGTCCAAATGAGAAAGAGGCAAACGAGATCTGAGGTATGAATCCAAAAGGCTACTAGCGGAATCACAAAGACGCTGGAGACGTGAATAAATTCCACACTTTTAATGAAGGTTTAGCGCTTTCATCTAGTACAACTAGACTTCATCTGAAATGGGAGCTCACAACACCAGGGACTGCAGCTTTGTGATTCCGCTAGTAGCCTTTTGGATTCATTTCGTTTTGGTTGTAGTGGCTACTTGGACTTTTTTTCTATTAGAGATCTGAGGTATGTTAGGGGTTGGTGCATTATGGCTAAGGGAAAAGCTTGAGAGTTTTTTTGGTGGCCACAAGCTAAAATAATGACAGAGTTGGATTCAAGGGTCAGATCCAAACCCATCTGTTTAGGAATGAATGAAAACAGGTACCAGATAAAACAACTTTGCAGATGCATGAAGGAATCTTTGTAAATTTCACTCAGAACACAATGTACAAAATTCCCCTGGTCAACTGCCTTCAGCTGCAGACTTCATATTTCTCAATGGCAGCTTTTGCTAATGGGAAAAAAACAGGTTAATATTTTTGCAGATGCAAGAAATTAATCTAAGTCAGTAGTTGAAGCCAGTTACATTTTGATCTTATTGTGGCACTGATTTGGTGATGGCAGAATTCTGCTCAAGCTTGGTTCATACCTGCCTCAGACACATATTCTGATAGCTCCATCATATATCTCTCTCTCCATATACTCAAAAGAGGTACATCTCAAGTCACTTGCACCCACATGTGCAATTATTATGTTATATATATACTTGTTGTGCAGGGACTTGAGTGGTTGTGTGATGTGGTGAATCCTTTCCCCTGATAGGCAACTGACAGTGACCCTCTCTTTGCTCAGCCTGGTGAGTAGTTCATCAGTATGTCTCACTATGGAGTCACCTATGATGAGGATATTGGTATGGTTAGTGGTTTGCATTACGGGTTTTTGGACTGAGTCTGTGTGACCTGTAGATGTATGCGTCATGGTGGGTGCTGCATGTCTGTGAGGTTTCTGAGAGTACTTGCTTCTTGACTTACATTTAAGAGGCCTCTGTGTTTTAGGTAGGTTACTTCTTACAGCCATAGCGTATGTAAGTCAATGTGTTTGGTCTGAGGTGATTGAGGCTGGTTTAATGTGGCAATGTGTGGTGCTGACAACCTTGTTACTCACAGTGGCTTCATGTGAGAATTTTGCCTCCAATAATATTATATAACTGCATCTCTCACATCTGTGTTAGGTTAAGTAGTAGGCGGTTGTCAGTGAACATGACACAATTGCTGCATTGTCTCAGGATGCCCATTTCAACAATTTCAACAAAGCTGGCTACAGAGTTAGTTAGTGTAGATCCGTGGTTCCAGTTGCTTACTGCTGTGGGCTGGAAAGGAATAGTGCTCAAGAGATTAGGAGCTGCTTAAATGGAGTGTTATCTGTCTATGATGAACTAAGCAGGTCTATAGCACTTTGAACCAACTACTGACTATTAACTACATTCAGAATTTTTGGAATAGGTTATATAGAGGATGTTTTGAGTCCAGGTGCTTGCATCTATAAAGTGCATGGTTAAATGACTGAGCAAGGAGCTAAGCCTTTTTCCACAAAGGCAACTTACGACAGCAGAGAAATACAAAAATTCAAAATGAGCCAAGTGGCCAGTAGCAAAACAGCACAATGCAAGGTTCTACAACTAATCAAAGGCCTGGAAATGGCTTTGTTCTTCCTCTACTCTCACTAGAGTTTAAACCAAAGTAATTCTGATTCAGATCACAATAAGTGCATACATTTTAGAAAAAAAGGGTACTAAATGAGTGCTAATGATGTGAAGTTTTAGTAATGTTCTATGTACTAGAACACTAAGATGAGCAGATTTTACAAGAAATATGTGGTAAGTAGACAATAAGCAGACAAAAAAATAAGACGAGTATCTTGAACTTTAGCAGTGTTAGCAGACGAACCTTATAGTTTGATCTACTAGTTTCCAGCACTATAAGCAGATGGGATGAGTCTAGGAGATGTTTCCACAAACAATTCATAGTTATGGAAGATAACTAAAGAGTAATACTGATTAACTGATTGGACACTCAGTATTATGAATATATGGAAAACAATGGGAGGGAATAAGTACTAAAAAAAGCTTACACAACTGGCAATGGTTTGTCTTTGTTGCAACTGGCAATAGTAATGAAAGAGTAGAAGGAAGGACTTTGGCAGTCAGATTACCATAAATGACGGACTGAGCAGTCCAATCAGTAAAACAGATTTGTAACTATCCAAATAAAACCAGATACGCAAGCTTGCAGTCCATAACTACCCTCGTTGAAGCTGTGTATTACAGCTGGATTCTACTTAAATAGTTTAACAAAAAAGTTTTAGCTAAAGAACAAAATAATGCACTTACAGAAAATTCAACAGAACTGCTAAAAGCCGGAGATGAAATCAAACACTAAACCTTATATCCCACTGTATTTCAGAAATGCAAGATGTTTAGTTAATGAAAAGATAATGCACTTACAACAAAATACTTTAAAGTTATTCTGATAGAATATTAAAATAAAACAAGTGCAATACAGTTGCTTACTTTTCTATTGTAGAGATACTCAGTAGCTTATTTTTTTCTTTAAAAATGCATCCACATAAGGGAATACCTGCCAAAATTATTCTCCTTATTTCGGCTTTTCCTGGTTAGGGGTTGCTACAGTGGATCACCTGTCTGCACATGATTGGCCGTGGAGTTTTACTGTGTCAAGTTGCCAGCCCGGCACCCAACCTTCCACAGAAGGCACACACACGCACTCACACCTAGGGCTAATTTAGAGTGTCCAATCCACCTACAGCATGTCTTTGGAATGTGGGAGGAAACCGAAGCACACAAAGTAAACCCACATGACCACAGGGAGGACATGCAGACTCCACACAAAAGGCATCCCAGTCGAGGACTGAACCAGAAAACCTCTTGTTGTGAGGTGGCAATGCCATCTGCTGCACCACCGCGGCCGCCCTCAGAATAACTGACAAAATTAATTTTTTTAAATGCCACTCTACACATACTTAGGGAATGAATTGGTTAGTCAGGTCAGGAGAGTGCTGATAGCCAAATTGGGTTATCTACTTTACCCACTGAGGGCACTTCTTTATGGACTATTCTTTTCAGATATAAATGTGTGAAACAGGCTCTGAATAACAAACTATGCTGATGAATACAAAGAAAGATGATAATGTTCTCTAGGATAGTCTACAGAAAATAATACCTGGGTCAGTAGTAATCACTTCATCTTTAATGTCACTAATTACAGCATCATGAGACCTAGCAAAAGGACACACATTATAATTACAGAATAAATGGTGAGAGCAAATGGCAACATCTTTTAAGACAGGGGGGATGATAGTCAACAGTTTAAACTCTGACCACTGTATATTTGCGAAAGTTAGGAAGCCATACGCACCCGCTCATCAAATTCTAAACAGTACCCTAGGCAATCCAGACAGATCACTATACCATTTCATAGCTTCATAGGTTGTTAATAGGCTAATGGCCACTACGTCCCTTACAAGCCTAGCCGTGCACTCCAAATAATTTTGGTCCCAAGTAACATACAGTGCCATGTTAATAGGAAGACAGCTAAGGATTTGTAAGAGGGGTGTTATAGGCTAATACTTTACTTATTGATGGCATCTGTCCATAAGGGACATAGAGGCCAGACTGAGGGTAAATTACAATTTCCCCATCCAATTGTAATTTTTTTTGAATGGGGTCAGGAATGAACTCTGTTTTACATGGATGTGGAGTCTATTCCATACTGCAGGGATCCTTTGGGACAAATATCTGTCTCTTCAGCATGCTCACTTATGCCAAAAGTGAAGTTCACATCCCTTCATTTAGTGTTTTTTGGTGCTGTTTGTTTTGCACATGTGCAATGGACCCACCAAGGCTGGGTCTGAGGAAGCCAGGCAAAGATCCTCTGTCAACAGCTTATAGGAGAATGAATACAGAGACACAGCATTTAGGTGATCAGTATAGGTCAGGGTATTCATATCCTGAATTCTCCAGGTGAGAAACCTTTGTTGGCATTCCAGCCGTTGCAAGTGTCTGGTTAGATACATGTCAAGGGGGGGGGGGGGGCACTGTATTCAATGACAGGTCTGATAAGGGCCAAGTAAAGTGGTACTGTAACTTCTTTGGACTTGAATGTCATGCCCTTACCTATAAGTTGGGTGGCATAGAATGATCTTCTTATCTTAGCCACATGTTGGTCAAAGGCCAGATTGCTGTCTACATATGTTCCCAGAACTGTTACTACTGGGTTGACTCTTACAGGTGTTTTATCGCTGGAGTAATTAGCTTGCCTTGACAGTTTACATTATAATGCATTTTTGGTGTTGAGTTTTAGGCCATGGCTTTAGCACTAGTCATTTGTCTGTGTTAAACCCAGTTGCAAGATGTTTGTGTTTGGGTGGACTTTATAATAGCTCCCAATTTACAATCATCTGTGAACTTGGCGAGCCAGAGGCCTTTTACATTAGCCTTGACTTCCGAGAAGTAGATGTAAAAAGGGAGGAATGTAAATAAAAAACTGTTAAAAGTGCTAAAGTGAGCAATAAAAGTAAAAATTAACATCTCTAATTTTAAATGCTTGAGAGCTCATGACAACCACGTCCAAATGAGAAAGAGGCAAACGAGATCTGAGGTATGAATCCAAAAGGCTACTAGCGGAATCACAAAGACGCTGGAGACGTGAATAAATTCCAAACTTTTAATGAAGGTTTAGCGCTTTCATCTAGTACAACTAGACTTCATCTGAAATGGGAGCTCACAACACCAGGGACTGCAGCTTTGTGATTCCGCTAGTAGCCTTTTGGATTCATTTCGTTTTGGTTGTAGTGGCTACTTGGACTTTTTTTCTATTAGAGATCTGAGGTATGTTAGGGGTTGGTGCATTATGGCTAAGGGAAAAGCTTGAGAGTTTTTTTGGTGGCCACAAGCTAAAATAATGACAGAGTTGGATTCAAGGGTCAGATCCAAACCCATCTGTTTAGGAATGAATGAAAACAGGTACCAGATAAAACAACTTTGCAGATGCATGAAGGAATCTTTGTAAATTTCACTCAGAACACAATGTACAAAATTCCCCTGGTCAACTGCCTTCAGCTGCAGACTTCATATTTCTCAATGGCAGCTTTTGCTAATGGGAAAAACAGGTTAATATTTTTGCAGATGCAAGAAATTAATCTAAGTCAGTAGTTGAAGCCAGTTACATTTTGATCTTATTGTGGCACTGATTTGGTGATGGCAGAATTCTGCTCAAGCTTGGTTCATACCTGCCTCAGACACATATTCTGATAGCTCCATCATATATCTCTCTCCATATACTCAAAAGAGGTACATCTCAAGTCACTTGCACCCACATGTGCAATTATTATGTTATATATATACTTGTTGTGCAGGGACTTGAGTGGTTGTGTGATGTGGTGAATCCTTTCCCCTGATAGGCAACTGACAGTGACCCTCTCTTTGCTCAGCCTGGTGAGTAGTTCATCAGTATGTCTCACTATGGAGTCACCTATGATGAGGATATTGGTATGGTTAGTGGTTTGCATTACGGGTTTTGGACTGAGTCTGTGTGACCTGTAGATGTATGCGTCATGGTGGGTGCTGCATGTCTGTGAGGTTTCTGAGAGTACTTGCTTCTTGACTTACATTTAAGAGGCCTTTGTGTTTTAGGTAGGTTACTTCTTACAGCCATAGCGTATGTAAGTCAATGTGTTTGGTCTGAGGTGATTGAGGCTGGTTTAATGTGGCAATGTGTGGTGCTGACAACCTTGTTACTCACAGTGGCTTCATGTGAGAAGTTTGCCTCCAATAATATTATATAACTGCATCTTTCACATCTGTGTTAGGTTAAGTAGTAGGCGGTTGTCAGTGAACATGACACAATTGCTGCATTGTCTCAGGATGCCCATTTCAACAATTTCAACAAAGCTGGCTACAGAGTTAGTTAGTGTAGATCCGTGGTTCCAGTTGCTTACTGCTGTGGGCTGGAAAGGAATAGTGCTCAAGAGATTAGGAGCTGCTTAAATGGAGTGTTATCTGTCTATGATGAACTAAGCAGGTCTATAGCACTTTGAACCAACTACTGACTATTAACTACATTCAGAATTTTTGGAATAGGTTATATAGAGGATGTTTTGAGTCCAGGTGCTTGCATCTATAAAGTGCATGGTTAAATGACTGAGCAAGGAGCTAAGCCTTTTTCCACAAAGGCAACTTACGACAGCAGAGAAATACAAAAATTCAAAATGAGCCAAGTGGCCAGTAGCAAAACAGCACAATGCAAGGTTCTACAACTAATCAAAGGCCTGGAAATGGCTTTGTTCTTCCTCTACTCTCACTAGAGTTTAAACCAAAGTAATTCTGATTCAGATCACAATAAGTGCATACATTTTAGAAAAAAGGGTACTAAATGAGTGCTAATGATGTGAAGTTTTAGTAATGTTCTATGTACTAGAACACTAAGATGAGCAGATTTTACAAGAAATATGTGGTAAGTAGACAATAAGCAGACAAAAAATAAGGCAGTATCTTGAACTTTAGCAGTGTTAGCAGACGAACCTTATAGTTTGATCTACTAGTTTCCAGCACTATAAGCAGATGGGATGAGTCTAGGAGATGTTTCCACAAACAATTCATAGTTATGGAAGATAACTAAAGAGTAATACTGATTAACTGATTGGACACTCAGTATTATGAATATATGGAAAACAATGGGAGGGAATAAGTACTAAAAAAAGCTTACACAACTGGCAATGGTTTGTCTTTGTTGCAACTGGCAATAGTAATGAAAGAGTAGAAGGAAGGACTTTGGCAGTCAGATTACCATAAATGACGGACTGAGCAGTCCAATCAGTAAAACAGATTTGTAACTATCCAAATAAAACCAGATACGCAAGCTTGCAGTCCATAACTACCCCCTCGTTGAAGCTGTGTATTACAGCTGGATTCTACTTAAATAGTTTAACAAAAAAGTTTTAGCTAAAGAACAAAATAATGCACTTACAGAAAATTCAACAGAACTGCTAAAAGCCGGAGATGAAATCAAACACTAAACCTTATATCCCACTGTATTTCAGAAATGCAAGATGTTTAGTTAATGAAAAGATAATGCACTTACAACAAAATACTTTAAAGTTATTCTGATAGAATATTAAAATAAAACAAGTGCAATACAGTTGCTTACTTTTCTATTGTAGAGATACTCAGTAGCTTATTTTTTTCTTTAAAAATGCATCCACATAAGGGAATACCTGCCAAAATTATTCTCCTTATTTCGGCTTTTCCTGGTTAGGGGTTGCTACAGTGGATCACCTGTCTGCACATGATTGGCCGTGGAGTTTTACTGTGTCAAGTTGCCAGCCCGGCACCCAACCTTCCACAGAAGGCACACACACGCACTCACACCTAGGGCTAATTTAGAGTGTCCAATCCACCTACAGCATGTCTTTGGAATGTGGGAGGAAACCGAAGCACACAAAGTAAACCCACATGACCACAGGGAGGACATGCAGACTCCACACAAAAGGCATCCCAGTCGAGGACTGAACCAGAAAACCTCTTGTTGTGAGGTGGCAATGCTATCTGATGCACCACCGCGGCCGCCCTCAGAATAACTGACAAAATTAATTTTTTTAAATGCCACTCTACACATACTTAGGGAATGAATTGGTTAGTCAGGTCAGGAGAGTGCTGATAGCCAAATTGGGTTATCTACTTTACCCACTGGGGGCACTTCTTTATGGACTATTCTTTTCAGATATAAATGTGTGAAACAGGCTCTGAATAACAAACTATGCTGATGAATACAAAGAAAGATGATAATGTTCTCTAGGATAGTCTACAGAAAATAATACCTGGGTCAGTAGTAATCACTTCATCTTTAATGTCACTAATTACAGCATCATGAGACCTAGCAAAAGGACACACATTATAATTACAGAATAAATGGTGAGAGCAAATGGCAACATCTTTTAAGACAGGGGGGATGATAGTCAACAGTTTAAACTCTGACCACTGTATATTTGCGAAAGTTAGGAAGCCATACGCACCCGCTCATCAAATTCTAAACAGTACCCTAGGCAATCCAGACAGATCACTATACCATTTCATAGCTTCATAGGTTGTTAATAGGCTAATGGCCACTACGTCCCTTACAAGCCTAGCCGTGCACTCCAAATAATTTTGGTCCCAAGTAACATACAGTGCCATGTTAATAGGAAGACAGCTAAGGATTTGTAAGAGGGGTGTTATAGGCTAATACTTTACTTATTGATGGCATCTGTCCATAAGGGACATAGAGGCCAGACTGAGGGTAAATTTACAATTTCCCCATCCAATTGTAATTTTTTTTTTGAATGGGGTCAGGAATGAACTCTGTTTTACATGGATGTGGAGTCTATTCCATACTGCAGGGATCCTTTGGGACAAATATCTGTCTCTTCAGCATGCTCACTTATGCCAAAAGTGAAGTTCACATCCCTTCATTTAGTGTTTTTTGGTGCTGTTTGTTTTGCACATGTGCAATGGACCCACCAAGGCTGGGTCTGAGGAAGCCAGGCAAAGATCCTCTGTCAACAGCTTATAGGAGAATGAATACAGAGACACAGCATTTAGGTGATCAGTATAGGTCAGGGTATTCATATCCTGAATTCTCCAGGTGAGAAACCTTTGTTGGCATTCCAGCCGTTGCAAGTGTCTGGTTAGATACATGTCAAGGGGGGGGGGGGGGGGCACTGTATTCAATGACAGGTCTGATAAGGGCCAAGTAAAGTGGTACTGTAACTTCTTTGGACTTGAATGTCATGCCCTTACCTATAAGTTGGGTGGCATAGAATGATCTTCTTATCTTAGCCACATGTTGGTCAAAGGCCAGATTGCTGTCTACATATGTTCCCAGAACTGTTACTACTGGGTTGACTCTTACAGGTGTTTTATCGCTGGAGTAATTAGCTTGCCTTGACAGTTTACATTATAATGCATTTTTGGTGTTGAGTTTTAGGCCATGGCTTTAGCACTAGTCATTTGTCTGTGTTAAACCCAGTTGCAAGATGTTTGTGTTTGGGTGGACTTTATAATAGCTCCCAATTTACAATCATCTGTGAACTTGGCGAGCCAGAGGCCTTTTACATTAGCCTTGACTTCCGAGAAGTAGATGTCAAACAGAAGCGGGCCCAGCACAGAACCCTGAGGTACTCCACTGGTAACCAGTCTACTGGTGGAAGTGGTCTCACCAATCCTGACTTCTTTGATCCTGTCTATTTGCCAGTTGGTAATCCAGTGAGTTATGTGTTTCCATCTAGCTCAGAGAGCTTGTCAACAATGCCTGAGTGGGGTATTATATCAATGCCTTAGCCAGGTCAAGATACACTGTATGCACTGTTTTACTCTTGTCCATTGCCTTGGTGACCCTCTCAAAAAAGTCTACCAGGTTAAGCAGACCTTCCCTGAACTAAGCCAAATTGGGATGTGTCCAGCATCTGTAGGTTGCCAATGTCTTTGTCATTTCCATGATCATTTGTTCCATGGCTCTGAAAATTAGGCTTGTTAGACTGATCAGACTGCAGTTCCGTGGGTCAGTTGATAGTCTGCCCTTGTGGAGGGGAATGACTACTGCGGCCCTCCATTCACTTGGAACGCTGCCTGTTTCAAGGCTGTAGTTGAAGAGTGCCTCAAGTGATCCTGACAAGTCATGTTTTAGACTGCTCAGGAGGAAACTGGGGATGCAGTAACTACTCACAGAGGTGGTGCCCTTGACTTTAGTGACTGCTGTCAGCACCTGGTGATAGCTGGGGAAATATGTTGGAGGGGATTTCCCCTGGTGGAGCTAGGGGGCTAGTGAGGGGTGAAGTCTGAGCTGAATTTATCAGCCAGTAGATCTGCTATGCCATCCTGATCAGTGTAGGTAGTACCATTCACCAGCAGGTCAGCACACTGTTGTGTGTTAACTTTAAGGTTCCAGACATAGCTGAAGAAGACCTTCTGATTGTCCTTAAGCCTGCGAGGCTATACTGACCTCACAGCTGGCCTTATTGGATTTAATTAGACCTCTTAGTTTTTTGTTCAGTTGTACAAGAGAGCACATGTCCTTAAGGGAGTTGCTTTTTCTGATTTTGGCCAAAGTTTTCTTCTTTTACTGTATACCCTGTTTGAGGGAGGATTTCACCAGTGGGGGGTTGTTTTTAGTGTTTGTTTTGGGTTTATTTCCAGCAGGTATGGCAGTCACTGTGCAGCCACTCACATGTTTGTAAACTGACTCTCCAAATAATTCACATAGGTAGCTGTGGTCTTGGGGTTGAAGGAGCCTTGAAATTTCAAACACTGTCACTTAATAGGATGTAGTTTGCCTTTGAATAGTCCCCGTTACTGGTTTAGCTAGATTTTCTAGGTTGATTTTTACTTCAAGTGAGACAGCTTTGTGATCCAACCTCACATGAGTGGATGTGACATGGGGGAAGGTGGGGGGTGCAATGCTCTCCCATGTAGGTGAGTACCAGACCCAGTATGTTTATTCCTCTGGTTGAAGCATTCACTATCTGCCCCAGAGTGCGTTAATAAAATCCAGGAAGCATTGTACCTGTGAGTTTGAGGCAGTGTACATTTCCCAGTCTATAGGTTACAGTCACTCATGAATAGGGTGATTGGTTGGATGGTGAGCACTTCTAGTAGGTTTAAGTGAGAGTTGTAACACTCTATGGCTATAGATGGTGACCTGTGGCTAGCTTTGATATCATAAGAGACCTTACCTACAGTGACATGCATGTGGATGAGCTCCATGGTACCATCCTGTTTAACCAAACTAGAGCTATTTTTGCAGCTAATATAGATCGAAACACCTCCACCTTTGGCCCTAGTCTGCGTTGTTATTGGTCTGAATGTGTGGAACTTTCTACAGCTTTAAACCAAGTATCGGTCACGGCTCAGATGTCTACAGTCACCAGAATTTTCTCTTTTTGGCATAGTTAGAAGGGTTGAAGGGTGTGGAGATTTTTGTTTAGGCTGCAAGCACTAAGCACTAGCACTTTAGGGTTGCTTGTAGACTTTTTATCTATGTTGGCAGTTTTCTCTTTTTGGCAAAGCCTAAAAAAAGGCTCAAAAGGGGGTGAATAAAGTTTTAATCAACATCTGAAAGCCTGGGAGGACAGGTGCAACCCATCCTTCGCAAAGCAACATGCCCTTTTGACCATGTTCTTCTACACTGACAAATATTGGATCCCCCTGGAGAGACAGCAGAAAATAAGCCAATTACTAAAACTAATCATTTTATGTTCATACTTTGGCATCATATTTGGTGAAGGTAGAACACCACTCAATGCAAGGCTCATACCTATCTGTGACACATATTCTGAGAGATCTATTATGTTTCTTTTCATATAGTCCAGTGAGGTACGTCTCAGGTCATTTACACCCACACAAACTATCACAGAGTCATACTAGTACCTAGGGAGCAGTAACATGAATGCATGCATGATATTGTGCATCACTGCTCCAGACAGGCAACTAACCATTAGCTTCTTCTTGTCCAACCTCGTGAGTGCGACATCTGTGTGTCACATAATGGAGTCCGTAATGACAAAAGTGTTAGGTAAAGTATATGCTAGCCTTGTGAGATTTGCACTTGAGTGTAGTCTTATGTGAAATGTTTGGTGTTGTTTTCGGTGTGAGCTTTAGTGACTGCTGAGCAGTGCTGCCATTAGGAGGCTTTGGAGATCTTTGACATTTGGCAAGGCTTTTTTTAAGAGCCTCAGCAAAAGACAATCTCTGCATGTTATGAACTGTATGGGTGAGGGATGTAGTGTGGGTAGTCCTGACAACCTCGTTTGTATGCAAGATTTTTGCCACCAATGAAGTTGTTTATTTACTTTTCTTGCATATCATGTTATTTTCTTTAATGATTAAAGGTTGTCTGAGAATATGAGGGAATTGCCACATTGTCTTAGAATGCTCAAATCTATCAAGCTGGCATTAGCGACATTTGGAAATTGCATATCCATGTTGTTTGGTCCTGTAACAGGGTTGGCTGTTTAGGATGAAGGATTGGATTTTAAAAGACTTTTAAGATAGCTGCACACTGATCAACAATAACTTCAGCCCTCCCAGTGTGAAAACAGAAAATGAGAAAAGGGAGTGCCATTGAAAATATTTTTATGGTAAAATTCAGTTACTGGCTAATAAATATACTGTCTGGATGCCAGTAAAGTAGAAATTTGGAAAACTTGAAAAAAAATCAACCAGAAAAGGTGAAGAGAAAACACTATCTGGGAAGGATTTTGTAGCTGTTCAGCAAAAAGCAGTTCAATCTTCAAATCTGGTTTAAGAGATGGCTTCCAGTAATTTAGAGAATAAAATAAATCAAACACACAGGTGATTAAAATAAAAGAAACACTGAAGGACTATATCAATTCAAACAACAAAAGGCTGGAACAAATAGAAAAAGCTTTTAATTAGCTATTCAGATGAACCGATAAAACTGCAAAACTCAAGAAAAACCTGGCTAAATATGAGGTTTCTCAAGAAGAACCACTTAAAAAATAGAGTAAGAATACAAATCTCACAGAGAAAACCTGAGATTTTCTACTGTACCAAAGAAACTAGAAGGAACAGACTGTATTAATTTTATGAAAGCACAAACGAGCAACTGGACTGGTGTTCCAGAGCAGAATTTGTTAACTGAAAGAGGGCATTGAGTATATACTCCAATCCTGGCCATGATAAAGCAGAAGCTAAGACCTATGTTAGTAAAGATGTAATTATGCCAGCAAATCTGTGGCATAATGGCAAACAGAGTGTTTGTAGAAAATGATTATTCACTGTACACCAGGCAGAAGAGGAGGAAATTTATCCCAGCAATCAGGGAATGTCAAGAGGCAGGTGTGATATGCAAGCCTCTGTATCCATCTCTCTTCAAAGTGTTTTTTCCTGGAGGATCAAAGTCAATCTTTGATGCAAAACAGGCAAGAGGAAATAAAATGTTTATCCAACAAAAAGTGAGTCAGGATGCAGAAGGGGACTCTGCTTCTCATTCTTCTGGCAGGAAAATGTTTGAGAGACAAAAAAAAAAAAACACACAGGAGTTGACTAGAAGAATCATTAGTACCTTGGACTTGAACTAGAGTCTGCAGATAGGAGATGGAGATGAGCAGGATGAAAATCAGCAACTCTGAAATTAGTGAATAAATGGAAGACTATAAAGTGTCTTACCACATTTGTGAAATAAGGTTTTGAAAAAAAGGGGGGTGAAAGACATTGGACTTCTGATGACTTTTTTAAACTTGTGGGTAGACTGTAAAGCATATACCTTACTTTGCATCATTAATGTTTAGAAGGAAAACTATATAGGGGAAAACTAATTGCAAGTAAAACAATTTTTGTTTTTATTAGTATTTCCATAAAACATTTCATGATATAAACGGCATGTTATATACAGTAAAACAAGTTTCTGTAGTGTCTAGTCATTGGTACTTTAAATGTGGAGGGAGTCTTTTCAGTGACTGTTGTATATGTTAAAGATATTAAAGTACACAAGTATTATTATTATTAGTTGTAAGAAATGCAGGTTTTCGGTAATACAAGAGAAAAAAGGCTGGACAAAAGCAAGTTTAATGTTTATCTGCTGTGATCTTTGGCTGCTAGGATGGGTAAGTGCACTGAATATATTTTATGTAGAATTAGGATATTTTCTCTTTTATTTTATATGGGTGAATGTCTAGATTACTACATTTGGCTTAAGCTGTAAACAGGTGTTTTTGTAAGCATGTAGGTTTTAAAAATAAGGCATAATGATGAAAGCCATGAAAATGCTAAGCTTTTTACCACTGCAAAGATACTAGCTTTCTTGTTTTCCATATGTTCAGTGGAGCCAAGATGTCCACAGCTGAGAGCAGCTATGCATTATTTTTTAAGTGAAATTTGCAAACACAGCTGAGTACATTTCTATGGAACTAGAGACAAGCTGTCTGCAAGTGAAAACAGTTAATCTTGAGAATTCTGAGTATTATTTGCTGAGGGGAAATGCAAAATTTAAAGGAGCAATGAAAAATGGCAAGCAGTTCGGTGAAAGTTTGAAATTATGGGAAGTGAATAAGAGTTAACAACCTTCATAGTATCCTTAATACTTAAGTGCAGTTAATAGACCAGTGTACAATTTAGTTTTATTTAAAGATAGTCAATGCACTTTTCTTTGTTATAAGTTATAAGGCTATAAGTTAATGTTTTCTGAAAGCATACAGACTGTTTTTCTTATCTGGAAGGGGAAGAGAGATAAGAATTTTATGTCTGATAGTGCCTGTAGGTGCAGCCATCAATTTGAGCCAATTGTACTCCTCTGGTGGGTTAAACTTCATGTTTTGAAGGTGTACATAGTTTTGTGTGTTTGTTCCAAGTTAATAGAGGATAGGAGTGTTTTGTATTTTTTTGTTTCAGGGTTTTCATTAGAACAAAAAGTCTTGAAAATGTGACACAGGTTCAAATTGAGATGAGAAGAAACAACTGTACAAAAGATCAGCCTGGCAAACAATAGTATATGCATGTAACACAAAAGCTGGAAGTATCCATTCAAAAAAAACTGTCATGTACAATAGGTGGGAGCAACAGCTTTTTATCATGATAGCTATGCTGTCCATATTATCCTGCAATGTGAATGGCCTTACAATTATAGACAAATTTTTTTATTTAACATTTGTTTACCAGGAAAGTCTGACTTGGAATGAGCCAATTTTCAGTAGAGTGGAGGTCCAGGGAGAAACACTCCAGGCACATGTCTTTGTAATGTGGGAGAAAACTGGAGCACCCAGAGGAAACCCACACAAACGCAAGGAGGACATGCAGACTCCACACAGAAGGCATCCCAGCTAAGAATCAAACCATAGAACCTCTTGCTGTGAGGAGAAAACGCAAAGCTCTGCACCACTCTGCACCATTGCACCATCTGAAGAAGAAAGAATATTGAATTATATTCAAAATGCAGAGTGCAAATAGCAATGCTGCAGGAGACATATTTGGAAACAAATGAACATGTGAATTTGACAAAGAGATGATTTCAGAAAGGATATTCATCAGAATATCAGGGACAGAGGAAAGGCAGATTAATTATACTAATTGCTAGAGGGACTCCAATGGTAACAGATGACGAAGAAAAAGACAAACATAGTAGATTTGTGGCAGTAAAGGGCTACTGGCAAGGGAGAAGGATTGCAATGTTATGTGTGATGACATTCCACTTCTGGGCTAGTAATCAAACAGCCTCAATCCTCACCACTGAACTACTGGGGGACGTTCACTGGGAGGATGACAGGTACACACACATTATCTCCAGATGCAGCTCTCTGCATCAAGCACAATCAAGCACAATTTCCCTTAAGAGCAAACAAGGAGCACAGGCTGTCCAAGGCTGGTTCCTCTCTCTTTCCCCAGTTCCCAAATAAGACTCCCCACTGGCACAGCTATACAGCTGAGTCCTTAGCCAGGGTTCCAAGCTAAGTCGTCCAACACTCTCTCTGTCCAACCAGTGCTTCATGTCCCTTCCCAAGTAGCTGACAAATACACTCTGAGATTTAATTTGCACATACTCACTAATACCTGGGAAAGTATGTCATAAGTTTACTAGCTATGCCCCCTTTTACCCATACTATAAGGTATCATTGTCACCAGAACCCCTCGCCAGCTACTTTAAGGCCCTTAACAAAGGGTGTCCAATTTTATTGTGTAATATTAAAATTAATACAAATGGTAGTTTGACCAAGAGCAAGGCTATTAGGAGTGGCCCACCCAGTGCCACCAAATAAATATGCAAATACTCTCAGAACTTAAATATCTCTACAACGATCAGCCATGATGAAAGGTTTAAATATATTTAATAATAAATAATAAAAGAACAAGGAAATACTAAGTATATATTCACAGTGACATCAGAGTTCAAATCACAGGAAATATTTAAAATAACACTGAAGACAGGCTCAGACAAATAAGGAAAAATAATATTGAAACTAACCTTCACTATATTCCTGACTGAATCTAAGAGAATCACTATTCCCTACTTACTTAACACAGCAAGGCAGATGATGTGGTGAATGGTCCTTCTTGTTATCAGGCCCAAGACAGAATACAAAATGCTCTGTCTCACTAAGAGACTTCTCAAAATAATATATAAAATATTATTTCTGGGGATAGCTTGCAGAATGACATTACTTCTGGTCATCTGACTTCTAGTTCCCATGCAAACCCCCATTGCTGGAAGCTAGCAGAATTTAGCAACTACCTGTAAAAATACACACACAAGGGCTTTTGCTCAGACCTGTGGCAAATGCTGGAAGTCATAAAACAATTTCATACCTCCAAGCTTCCAGACTAGTAATTAGTTCACTCCAAAGACAATTCAGAAAGCTTCCTAGTACAGCCTTTTATGTCTCAGGCTGCATTGAAACCTGTGAGATAGCATCTTTATGTCCTAGCCCTTAAAGTGATTTAATTTCATATATATATTTTAAAGTTTGCTAGACTGAGGATAACCTTCCAGTTTACTCTGTTAAAACATATACATTTAAACAGTTACAACACTGCATGTACATTTCTGTTCTCTCCAGTAGGGAATACTATGGATACATTTCAAGCACAAGCACTTTACAAATGCCTTTTCAACACAAACATCTGTACAAATCAGTTTGATATACACATGACATAACGTACAGTTCTAATCCACTTGTAATACAAGCATATTATATAAATCGAGAAAAACGGACAAAAAGCACCACACTACACTTAAAACAAAGCGTTAGTAGTGGATTCACGTCAATCAATCACATACCCTTGTGCAAAATTAGTGGACAATATTTTAAAGAAATTTGTCACTATGGAAGATCAGATTTTGAAGGACTCAAGGTCCTTCTTACAAAACATGCAATCTACTCCATATGACGACACAAGTAATTTTCTAACAGTGGATGTCATTGATTTATATTCTTGCATCCCACATGACTTGGGAGTAGAATGGGTAGTGGAATTTATTAGAACCAAAGGGGCTAGTGACAACGAATGTAACCTAGTCGAACAGCTACTTGACATTATTTTGAAAAATAATTTTGTTACCTTTGAAAATAACATTTTTGTCCAAAAAATCGGAGTGGCAATGGGGTCACCAGTTGGATCAAGTTTTGCGAATCTGGTATTAGCACATTGGGAAAACAACTATGTGTTTAATAGTCATTGGAGCAACAAGTGTACTACTTATAAAAGATTTTTGGATGACATCTTTATCCTATTTAAAGGTAATAGTGAAGAAGCTGACCTTCTTGTAGATTTCTTTAACTCAACAACATCCTTTTTAAAGTTCACACAAAACTTTCAGGAAAATTCCATTAACTTCTTGGATATTAAGTTAAGTAAAAATAGAAGATGTTATACGGCAAAAATTTTTAGAAAGGCTACATACTCTAATAATTTTTTACACTTCTCTAGCATGCATCCCCTTCACCAAAAGAAAGCCGTGGTGAAGGGACAATTGGTGAGAACAGCAAGAATGGTTACTTTGAAAGAAGATTTTGAGGAAGAATGTAAACTGTTACATCTAATGTTTTTGAGGAGAGGGTACCCTGCCTCCTTTTTGGATAACATCTTCCAGGAAGTGGTAGAGAAAAGGGAGAAAGGATTTTATGTACCAATATTGTCTTTAAATGGAAGTATGGAAGTACATGGTATAAACACTGACCTCATTTTTACTAGTGGGGATTCAGGGTGTGGTACAACAGAGAATAGAGATCATACTTTGGTAAAAAAGGTATGTAGTCAAGGGAACTTTGCAACAGTATTTACCATTACTTATTGCCTAGAGGCCACAGAAATAGTCAAAATAGTTAGAAAATACTGGTTCTACTTATTATTGGATAAGAATGTTGCAACGAACCTAAATCTTAACCCTGTAGTAACATTTAGAAGGGCCACTAACATGAAAAAACTTCTTGAGTCGAAATCGACTCCAACAAATGTTAGAAGGGGGACCAAGAAATGTGGCGCCTGTAAGTACTGTAGGCATATAATGACAGCAGACCTTTTTACAATTAGGACAATTAGGTATGTTGTTAAAGGATCATATACCTGTAACTCTAAAGGAATTGTTTATCTGGTACAATGTGTACAATGCCCATCATTCTATGTGGGAAAAACAG
The DNA here is from genome assembly GCF_019279795.1 of Protopterus annectens. NCBI lineage: Eukaryota > Metazoa > Chordata > Ceratodontiformes > Protopteridae > Protopterus > Protopterus annectens. The sequence goes on along the minus strand of NC_056728.1, from coordinate 375,853,549 downwards.
ATAGACGTTTGCGTGACAGGATGTACGAACACTTGTACGCTATTAACAAGGGCAAAAATGAGAACGCCCTGGCTAGGCATTGTGCTAATAATCCTAATCACTCTTTTAACTTTATGGGTATAGATCGAATTAATACACCACAAGACAACCATAGTTTTGTAAATGACCACTATCTAAAACTGGAATTGGAGAAAAAAAGAGTTAATTTGGCAATTACGCCTAGCAGCTAATAGAGAACCAGGCATAAATGAATTTTGCTCAATAGCATGTATTTTAAAAATGAAAAATTTGATGCGTTAAATTGATTTGATATTTAGTCATTTTATTGTTGAATTGTCCCTCTATATTAGTTTTTAAAACCTTTTTAAAACTATTTTAGAATTGTTTTTCCTATATTAGTAGTAATGTGTATTTTAAAACAGATTACATTAGGAAAAGTTAGGAAAACAAGTATGTTTTTAAATTGTTATAAAAATTACTAAGATCATACCTAATTAGGTGTTTATATTAGTTTTTATTTTTTATACAAATGTACTAAGTTTCTTCTTTTTTTGTTAGTAGGATGCATACATATATATATATACATATACTTTTTTTACATAGCATATATGTGTAATGCTCCTTTAAAAGTTGGAGCAAAAGCAGACCTATTACTTAATTAAATTAATTGTTTTAATTGTTTGGAATTTGTATAAAAACTGTAAGTAATTAGCTAGCTGTTGTCTGATGAAGTTTTGATACTATTCAGAACGAAAAACGCTGGCAGCGTTTAACGTTAATCCTGTTTGTGGAATAAAAGCAGTTTGTGGAGTTACCAGCATTTTGGCAGTTTTTTGCGGTGGATTATTAATAGACAGTGGTACGCTACTTATTACACCACTCTTGCACCGTTCTTTGAAGCTGACACTACTAACGCTTTATATTATATAAATTGGTTTGATATTCACAAATGACATATAACTATTTACAAAATTCTAGCTAGCTGTGTTGTCAGTGCCTCCTATTAATATTCCACCAAAAACTGCCATTAAGGAGTTGAACATTTTGGGAGAAATAATAAGCTGTCAGCAGAGAATATTATTTATAAGCGGGGAAAGGAATTTGATTTGCAATGGTGAAAATGTATCAGGGGGGACCTAAAAGGGACAATATAACAGAAGAGGATAGATTTCTGAAGAAATTTATGCAAAAATTTGGTATGGAAGACGTGAATTCAGTAGTAGGAGATATGACAGAATTTACATATTATTCCTCAAGCTACTACAACTGGGATAGACTAGACAGAAATTATATTTCACAGAAACATGCGCATTTAATTGAAAGCTTCAACATAGATCCAACTATTATTTGTCATCATGCAACAATAAAAACTAAGATAAAAATGCAGGGTAATGAATGAAGTAAAAATGAGATACTAGCATATTCCCGCCTACTTGTTAAAAACAAGAATTTAAGGACTGGGTAGTGGGAACTGTTCGAGAGTCATTAGGAAAAATAGAAATATCTTCAGAAGTTATAGCTAGTGACTGCGATAAAACAAAAATGGAGTTTAAAAATAGGATCGAAATAAAAGAGAAAATAAGAGAGTATCTGGGTAACATTATTAGTTTAAAAAGATTGCAGTTAAGCAACTATTTTTGCTAACAACCACAGAGCACAAAAACGTTTAGCACAATGACTTAGGCAATAGAAATCTGAAAGGGATTGTGGGCAAACTTAAGCCTTAAAAAAAAAAAAAAAAAACACACACATAGATCCTGTAGATGTTTTAGAGATATTCTGGAAAATTTATGAAAATTTGTATAAAGCAGAGAAATGTGTAAATCAAGAACAAATGGGAATATTTATGGAAAATTTAATTATGCCAAAGTTAAAGGTAAACAAGGCTCAACAACTAACAGTTAAGATAGGAAGTAATGAGATAATAACAACGATGTACAACCAATCTTCAGGAAAGTCCTCACAAACAGATGGTATTCCTGTAGAAGTTTGTAAATAAGGAGGTGTGGAGGATAAAAAAGTTAAAACACAGTATAAAATTAAATGAGCATGTCAAAAGAACGAGTATGTGGCCAGTAACTTTTAACCATGTCAGCAGATTCTTTTAAGCAGTAAACAATACATATTATGGACTACACATGTTTATGTATTTTGCATTAAAATGTATCAGCTAGGCTGCTTAAGTTTCTCAACTGCAGTCTAACCATTGTAACATTACTAATGCTAAATTGAGAAAAGGATGTTTTAACTAACCTATTTTTAGGACATTGACGTATTTCATTTTAAATATTTAGTACTGTTCTAATGAATAACTACATTCATAAATACTGGTAGTAAACAACTTTTAATTGGATAACTGGCAGTAGTCTGATAGATAACGCTTGTTATTTTCACTTGTATTTTCTTATAAAATGCCTGGATCTGTTTGTTCGGGGAGACATTACTGACTCTGGTTCTGTCTCCCACATATGTGTGATTTCTAATAAATGTTAAAACTCTATCAAGACTGTTTGTTTATTTAATTAATTTTAAAATGTCCTTAACAGTGTGGTGCCGTGACTCGGATCGATTACTCCGAGTAAATCAGGGGCTGGTCCCGTGGATAAATACTCTGGGCCCTGTGACAGTCTTCTGTCTACTGGTTGCTCCGCAGTATTAGTTCATGAAGCAGCACCAATGTTAGTCTTGACAGACTTTCTGTTGTATAAACTAGTCTAATTTTTATTTCCCTACAAAATAAGCTCCTGAAAGGTAAGATTTTTTATTTTCATCTCTGTTTTTATATTTACTAACAGAATGAGAGTGGGAAGGAATTTATTTTTGGAAAAAAAAAATATATATATATATATATATATATATATATACATATATATATATATATATAAAATTGTGCATGAAACTGAGTTTTTGCAAATAAAATTTTTGTACCTGTAGTGTATGAATGGGAATGTGAGTTGGTTCCTTGCAAAATTCACTTTGCAAGAAGTAGTTTTTAGAGGTAAGAGAGTGGGTCTTGCAGAACAAAGAATTCTGCACATTGATGTGAATGACTAGAAGCATGACAGTGGGACTCTACAAATAAAATAGAAAAAGGTATTATGTGTAAAAGTAAATAATCAACATCTAATTGTTTCTAAAATCTACTTATTTCTCTAAAAATGGGAGCAAAATCTAGTACTATAAAAGAAACAGAAGAGGGCACTCCTGCAAAATATATGTTCCATCACTGCAACAGGGAAAGTTGCAAATATATAACAGTAAAACTAACAGAAAATGACGATAAGCTAGTTTTTCCCCTTACGGGAAGCTTTAATAAAGACATTTCAGTTAATCTGCAAAAGAAGTTAAGAAAAAAGGTAATAAAGTACCTGCAAGCTGCTGGTCAGCTTTTTAATGCATGACACGTAATATATATATATATATGTATATATATGTGTGTGTGTGTGTATTAATAGTACAAAGTTTAAAACACAATACAGCAAACTAAAAACTCAGTTAAATATAGATTTGCCATGGTCAGCAGTGGATTTTCAGACTATCTTAGATTCCCTTCCTTCAATAAGAACAAATCCTGCAAAACATGCCAAAATACTTAGGGGCCATGTTCAGTTATAAGCTTCACCTTAGGATAAACAACAGCCAACTGTCTAGAATACCCTTTGGCAACCCCCTGCCTGTAAAGAGAGTAGATAAGATAGCCTTAAACAAAATATTTCAACTATTTCCCTTAAAACAAAAAGGTCCTTTTGTTGATATTAATAATAGTAAAGTCCCATCTTTAATTGATACAGGTGTCAGTAGATCCACACTATGAAAGTGTCTAAAGTCTTTTTAAAATATAAAGAAACAAAAAGTACAGAGAGGATTCTTAACTAAAAGCATGCTTTTCTTGTACGTTAATTCTGCACCTTTAAATCTTTTAGGCAAAAATTTTCTTTGCAAACTACTACGCACTTTATTCTACACAGTATATTTCAAACTTCCTGACATATCTCTATTTACACATTTCTGCTTAACTATAGATACATTAGAGGAACATGTGCTCTTTACTTTTTCCAAAATACTGACAGTAATTAAAACAGTGAATCAGAACTTTGCAATCTGTATCATCTGACAACAGCTCATAAAAACTATGTAAGATTAATTAAAAATGCACTATCTGTTCAAATAACTTTAAAATCTAATGGCTCCCAGCTGCACTTCAGTATCTCTTCTCTGCTGTAGCTGAGTCTGGAATAAAATCTGCCATTTCAGTTTTACTGATGCAAAAATCATAATACCCATAAAAAGCCCACATAACACCCCTATTTTATCTGTAAAAAAAGTAGGTAAAGACACTTACAGATTTGTGCAAGACATTAAAGTTATACATTCAATAGTTATACCTTCTTTCCCTATTGTCCCCAACCTTTCTACCATTCTTAGCTCCATATCACCTTGTGCCACTACCTTTTCGGTTATAAATATGTCCTCAGCTTTCTCTATTCCCATTCATCCAGCCAGCTAGTACTTGTTCACTTTCACCTATACAGGGCAGCAATATATTTACACCCTCTTACCACAGAGTTACACAGAGTCTCCTATTTTATTTTTCTAGAAAAATACAAGACAGTTAAATAAAATACAATTTCCTACGCAGAGTCTCCTACTTTATTTTCCTAGAAAAATACAAGACAGTTAAATAAAATACAATTTCCCTGTGGGTGTGTACCTATACAGTAAGTAAAAAATTTGCTTTTAGCTTCTAGTTCTTTGACTGCTTGTCAGACATTATTTTATACTTTCCAACTTAGCTAACCTAGGCTTTAAAGTTAATAAAAAATCAGCTTTGGCAACCACAAGTTCAGTATTTAGGACATTTAATATCACAAAACACATAACCCATTTTACCATCTCGCATTACAGCTATACAACTGCACCTCGACCCACCAGTATAAAACTGCTTAAATCTTTTTCTTTGGCTTATAAAATATTGACAACAATGGATTTCAAGCTATCAAAAAGTAACTAAACCAATATTAGAATTATTAAAAAATAATGTAACAGAACCTTTGCCATGTGAAATAAATTATAAGTGCCCAAAACACACACACAAAAAAAGTTCTGTAAATTCCACACTGGTGTTGTATAAATTGGTCAGAGGTCAGATAATTAACTATTCAGTTAAATGACTGAGTTGCTTGTCACTGTTGCTTTGTGCTGCCTTAATGTGTGACTGATGTCTTTGTTGTTTGTGTAATGTATAACTGCAGAGAGAGAAAAAAATGAGAACAAAAATAAATAAGCAAAATCAAATCCCTAAAAAGAGAATACCTCCATATTTTATGTACAGTGGATATAAAAAGTGTACACACCCGTTAAAATGCTAGTTTTTGTGATATAAAAAAACAAGACCACGATAAATCATTTCAAAACTTTGCCCACCTTTAATGTGACTTATAACCTGTACAATTCAATTGAAAAACAAACAAATCTGTTAGGGGAAAAATATAAAAAATAAATAACGGACAATAAGCTGGTTGCATAAGTGTGCACATCCTTAAACTAATACTTTGTTGAAGCACCTTTTGATTTAATTGCAGCATTTAGTCTTCTTGAGTACACACCTGCCATCAATTAAAGAAACTCTGATTAACCCAAAATAAAGTTCAGCAGTCCTAGTAGGATTTTCCTAACTTTTACTCAGTTGTCTGCTACAGCAAAAGCCATGGTTCGCAAAAAGCTTACAAAGCATCAAAGGGATGTCATTGTTGAAAGGTATCGGTCAGGAGAAAGGTACAAAAAAATTTCCACAGCATTGGATATACCATGGAACACAGTGAAGACAGTCATCAAAAAGTGGAGAAAATATGGGACAACAGTGACGTTGCAAAGAACTGGTCGTCCCTCCAAAATTGATGAAACGACAAGACGAACACTGGTAAGGGAGGCTGCCAAGAGACCTATAGCAACACTGAAGGAGCTGCAGGAATTTCTGGCAAGTACCGGTTATCTACTACATAGGTTCATAGGTAGGTACTAGGCTATCGGCCCTAAAAGGTACCCTGGCTTTCGCCACCCAAGAAAATTATTTTCCTGTGCTCCTATCAAGCAGAGCTACAGAGGTGATCCCTGGGGTGAATTTCCTATTTCCCATCCAATCATCAAGATTTTTCTTGAACAGTGCTAATGAGGAACTTTGTTTGATATAGATAGGTAGTTTGTTCCAGAGTATGGGAAGTCTCTGGGACAAGTATCTATCCCTCCAGCATGTTCTGTTTATTGTGGTGACAAGGGTTAGGTCCCTAGAGCATGTAGCTCGGAGGGACTGGGATTTCTTTAAGTGGAGCATGTCCAACAGCTCTGGGTTTGACATAGCTTTGTATGTTAGGCAGAGATCTCCTCTGAGTAGGTGATATGCGACGGAGTAAAGCTGGAGTTTTTTGAGGCGGTCTGAGCAGGGCATCTGTTTGATGCCGTTAATCCTCTTTGTGAGGTATTTCTGCGGCATTTCCAGTTGTTGTAGATGTCTTGTGAGGTACATATCAAAAGGGGCGTTGTAGTCTATAATGGGTCTAATGAGTGACATGTGACAACAATCTCCCATATTCTCCATATGTTTGGACTATGGGGTAGGGTTGCAAGATGGAAGCCTTTTCTTACACAGAAAAACATCCAGGCCGGGCTAAAATTTGCAAAACAATACATCAAGTCTCCCAAAAGCATGTAGGAAAATGTGTTATGGTCTGATGAGCAGAGCCGGCCTTAGGCATAGGCGAACTAGGGCTGCCTAGGGCTACCATAAGCCCGGCATCATCAAGGCGCAATTTCGTTAAACTAACTTCTCTCTCTCCTTCTTTTCTTTTCATCGCCTTTTGCGCTTTGTGGCGCCTCCCCATCCCCTCGTGACTACCACTCCAACTGCTCCACACCCCCCACATTACTACCCCGCCTCTTTTTCCAAGGATTTAGTAGCCAAGTAGCCATTTTACTTCCTGTGTTCTCTGTCGTTACTTCCTGTGGACCTGATCTGTGGACTGGGCGATTGTAGTTCCCTCTACACCACCACGCTGGCTACCAACTGCGCTTGAGCTTTTTTTGTTTTTGTCTTTTTGTTTTCTTTTTTTTTTTGTGCTTGTTTTCTGTTTTCTTTTCTTTCAGCTCTTCCATGCATGCAGATGCCATTCCCATTTCTCTCCCACTGTCACAGATTGCCACCACATTCACAAAAAGAAGTCACACTAGCAAAATTCAAATTAAATAAAAAATAAATATAAAGATCAAGCAAAAAAAATAAAAGCAAAACAGGGGATGTTGTTCAAAAAGCAAGATGTTGTTTCTTGTACATTGATTGCAATGAAGTTCAGGCAGGCCATAGAAGGCAAGGAGAGTAAAGGGTCAGTAAATTCAGGCAGGCCTGCAGACATTTGGTGAAGCATGAACAATACTGCTAGTCATTGAGAACAGACAGACATATTTGCCATGGCTGATATTACTATACAGTGAGATATTAAAATGGCTCACATAATACTCTTAGCAAGGATAACATAAATTAATTTTGGGGACAATATCATGTAAAACAATCCTACTGACAAAATTGTAACAATACTTGAAAACAAAAGTTTTGACAATAGCAACTTTAGTTTTAAAGTATATAAAGGTGCATGATGAAAATTGCTTTATATAAGAAGTGTTGTATGACATGAAAGCCCTGGCGGTGCTTTATATAAGATGAAAGTATGACATAAGTAGCGAGAGCGTGTATAGAAAGTTATTAAAGAGAAGCCTATGAGCACTAAATGGAAACAGATTATTACTGAAAAGTTTTGATAGATAGGATCTGATGCCATGAAGGATAATAGTGATGACATCATAGGTTTGAATATTATGCACAGCCACTTGGTATGCCTAGGCTTCTTCACATAGTCTAATTGCCAGCACTGTGTTTCTGGTATAATATTGTTTCATTTTTACTTTAGAAATAAATGTTATATAGTGAGCTGTTTCATGAGGTCATCACCATTCCTTTCATTGCTAGTTCTAAATTCTTACTTCTATGCTGTAGTCAGTGTTTATAAATCATGTATTTTCTATTGTGTTACCTTCCATTATATTACTGTTGTATCAGTTTGTACCATTGATGTCATAGTCTATGTGACAATTATATTTATATTTATCTATAGTGTGATATTCCTTGCTGTTAAAATTTTAATTTTGTGTTGTGTGATAACTGAGAATTGTAATCAATTATTTATTAACATTATGTATACTTAACAAGCACTGGAGGCACTAAGTCATTTTTTAAATTTTGTAAATCTGATTGCATGGATTAAACCAGTATAGCTGTTACATTTCATTGTGTTGCATGATACAGTACTTGAGCCAGTGTGTTAGTTAAGAATTGCCCTTCCAGTGGCACAAGTTAAAAGGTAATGTCAAATTGTAACTGAGATACATGATAAATAGGGCTGAGTCCTAAGTATAAAGAAATATATTTTAATCACATTGATCAGCTTAGATGGACTTTAGTATGCTGCAAGGAAGTGTTCCACCTTTGCCACTTTGTTCCACATTGGCAGGTACAGTTGACAGCTATGAAGGGTTTTGTTTCTTATTCTTAGGAAAGCAATTTCCATGGATTGCCTTTCTGCTGGAATACCATTGTATTGATTATTGAAGTGGTGTTCCAAACTAACCAGATATGCTGCTAAGTTTGGTAGAGGTGATGGACAGCTATCGGCATATGTAAAATATGAACATACATATCCAAACTCTAAAAACTGTTGTGCTCATCCATTAGTAAACCTCTTTGCTGTCCCTTATGCATTGTAACACTGTTTATGCTACATATTTGATTATGGTCAGTCAGTGCCCAGTATCTGTTGTACATGCTGGTCAGTGATACTGATGAGACCAAAGTTGGGCTTTTTGGCCACAATTCCAAAAGGTACGTTTGGCACAAAAACAACACTTCGCATCACCAAAAGAACACCATCCCCACGGTGAAGCATGGTGGTGGCAGTATCATGCTTTGGGGTTGCTTTTCTTCAGCTGTAACTGCGGCTTTAGTCAAGGTGGAGGGAATTACGAACAGTTCCAAATACGAGTCATTTTTGGCCCAAAACCTTCAGGTGTCTGTTAGAAAGCTGAAGATGAAGAGGAATTTCACCTTTCAACACGACAATGACTCCAAGCATACATCCAAATCGACAAAATAATGGCTTCACCAGAAGAAAATTAAAGTTTTGGAATGGCCCAGACAGTGCCCAGACCTAAATCCAATAGAAAATCTGTGGGGTGACCTGAAGAGGGCTGTGCACAAGAGATGCCCTCGCAAACTGACAGATTTGGAGCGCTTTTGCAAGGAAGAGTGGGCAAATATTGCCAAGTCAAGATGTGCCATGCTGACAGACTCCTACCCAAGAAGACTGAATGCTGTAATTAAATCAAAAGGTGCTTCAACAAAGTATTAGCTAAAGGGTGTGCACACTTATGCAACCAGTTTATTGTACATTTTTATTTTTTTTATATTTTTCCCATAACAAATTTGTTTGTTTTTCAATTGAATTGTACGGGTCATAGGTCACATTAAAAGTAGGAAAAGTTTTGAAATGATTTATTGTGGTCTCATTTTTTTATATGACAAAAACCTGGCATTTTAACAGGGGTATGTACACTTTTTGTATCCAATGTATTATAATTATAGTTTAAAAAGTTGTAAGCATTTAATTGAGTGGTTTCAGCTTACTAAAAATTACTCTGGTAGTGTATTTCCATTTAATGAAACTTATGATAAGGATAAATTAATAAAATTAAAAGACATTAAAAAACAAAGGAAGTAGGAAGAAACAATGGCAGTATTTTATTCTTGGTACACTAAAGTGCTTAAAAGGAAAAAAATGAGTAAGCATTAAGGGGGTTACAGAATGCTAATAAAAAAAACTGCTGTAACAAGTAAAAGAGATTAAAAAGCAGTACAAACCGGTAAAAATGGATCCCTTTATCCTGTTTTGGCAGGTAAAAAAAAAAAAAAACTAAGGCTGGCTTTCTCAGATCTCTGCATTTTAACACACAAGGTCAGTGTGGTATGGTTAAAGGGGCACTCTCTCAGATTTTTTGCTAGAGGGGTTTGTTTACATTTTAGTACTCTGTAAGTCAAATGTTCACCTAGAGACAAGGTTTTCAAAGAGCCTTTTTAGCATACTGCAGGTCAGATTACACAAACTCTTAATGGGGGTTGTTAGAGGAAGTGCTTAGAACTTATAGTTGCAATTTGTCCTTTTGTATTCTCCTTCCCCCACTCATGATCAATTAGATTTGCTGAATGATTGGATTTTACTCAGCTAGAGATACTATCTTGTCACACACAGACCTGGAGCTACTTTAGCAATGAACTGATAGCTACGTTGCCATGTTTTACATGTTAAATGTGTCTGTACACAATATAAATTCTATTTAGAATGTTATTAATATGTCCTAACAACAGTTACTTGGAGCTTTACTCCAAACTGTTGATCTGGAATTTAAATTACTGCAATGTATACATATTTTGTGGAGCTTTTCTCCCCGGGCCTCCGCTGAAAAAGGGCTAGCAGCTCAGTCGGACAAACCCAGTCAACAAATGTAAAATAAAATAAAATAATACTTGTTTTTGCAAAACTGTATATAATAATTATTCAGGCCTAAGCAATAGTATACTTTATGCTTGTTGCTACAAATCTTTTTCCCTTCACTTGCAATTATTTTTCATATGGTGTGTTACTAGTGTTGCTTGTTAGAGTGTGTGTGTGTGTGTGTGTGTGTGTGTGTGTGTGTGTGTGTGTGTGTGTGTGTGTGTGTGTGTTGATGTAGGTGCGCTTTTATAATCATACAGAGTTTCCTTCATTTTACAGCACAGCATTGCTTTGGACAGTTCATATGTTCATAGGTAAGTACTAGGCTATCTGCCCGAATAAGCCTAGTCAGAATGTGTTGGCTTTCGCTGCCCCCCTTAGATTAGTTCCCTGTGCCTCGGTCCAGCAGAACCATTAGTTCCCTGTGCCTCTGTCCAGCAGAGCCACTGCAGTGATCCTCGGGGTAAATTTTCTGTTTCCCATCCACTTGTCAAGGTTTTTCTTGAAGAGTGTTTGTAAGGGGCTCTGCCTAATGTAGATTGGAATCCTGTTTCAAAGCATGGGGAGTCTCTGGGACAGGAATCTATCCCGCCAGCATGTCCTATTTATCGTTGTGGTGAGGTTTAGATCCCTAGAGCGAGTGGCTCTCGGGGATTTGTTTTTTTTTAGGTGGAGCATGTCCATCAATTCTGTGTTGGACATGGCCTTGTATGTCAGGCAGAAATCACCTCTGAGTAAGCGGTATGCAACCGAGTACAGCTGGAGTTTCTTCAGTCAGGCTGCATAGGGCATATGTTTGAGGTCAGTAATCCTCTTGGTGAGGTATTTCTGTGGTCTTGCCAGCTGTTGCAGACGTCTTGTAAGGTACATCCCAAATGGGGAGTTGTACTCTATGATGGGTTTGATAAGTGATGAGTACAGGGGCACAATAACCTCTTTTGTTCTAGATGCAAACCCTTTTGTGATTAGGTGGGCCACATGAAGGGTTTTCTAACCACCTTGGCAATATGATTATCAAAGGAGAGATTACTATCTACTATTTAGGGGACTACCACATATGTGGTAGTTCGCTGGTACTTTGTTTTTTCCAAAGGAGATGACTATGCACTTTTTGGCATTTAGCTTGAGGCCATGATTTTGACACCAGGTATCCGTCTCAGTGAGACCCTTCTGGAGGATGTCTGTATCAGACGGAGAGTCAATTATAGCCCCCAGTTTGCAGTCGTCTGCGAACTTGGTCAGCCACAGTCCTCCTGTGCTTGCCTGTACCTCTGAGAATTATATACCGAACAGGAGGGGTCCCGGGACTGAGCCCTGGGGGGATGCCACTTGTAACTGGTTTAGAATCGGACCTAGCGCCTGCAACTCTCACCGTGTGGGTTCTATCTGTGAGCCAACTGGCAACCCAACTTGTGATGTAGGGGTTTATGTTCAGGCTGGTGAGCTTGTCTATAACACCAGAATGGGGAATGGTGTTGAAAGCCTTTGCGAGGTCTAGGTAGGCTGTGTGGACCTCCTTTCCCTCGTCTAAAGCCTTGGTAACTGTCTTAAAGAAGTCCACCAGGTTTAGTAGGCATGATCTGCCCTTAACAAAGCCAAACTGGGTAGGGTCCAATGTTTGAAGGTTCCCAATGTCTCTGTTAATGAATTCCATGATGATGCGCTCCATAGCCTTGCAGACCAGGCTAGTCAGGCTTACAGGGCGATAGTTCCCAGGGTCCGATGTGGCTCCACCTTTGTGGAGTGGGATAACTGTTGCTGTGCGTCACTCTATGGGTACGTAGCCTGTAGAGAGGCTGAGTTTGAACAGTGTGTTTAGCTGAGGGGTTAGTTCATTTTAGAGCTCGTATAAGACACAGCCTGGGACTTGGCTTTGGATAGGGCTGTGCTTTGCAAAGAAACATGTTGAGTAACAAATGTCCAAATATTCTAAAAGAATAAAACATTTTGCATCTTTTCTGTAAAAATGTCGTGCAGCTTTGGAACTAAATCTGATCAGTGTTCTAAAAGTATTTTCTCATTAGCTGATGCTGTATGTCGTCCTTTGGAAATCACACCATAACTATTTGTCTAATAGTGATTCTATCCTACTGGATTTCTTTTCTCACTTTTTTCTATCATTCATTGTGGTAAAACTTTCACATATTTCCTGAATGCTTGACTGAAGTACAGTTAGTTTACACTGATTAGCGTTTGAAAGTTGAAGCTAATGCAGTCTATACATTTCCCATATACTTTCCAGTGCCATTCCTAGTATATTACAGTAGGTAATTACAAGGGATACTTTAACTATGGCAGTACCGGTGGTGGTGGTGCTGCGGTAGCATTGTCGCCTCACAGTAAGACGCTGTCCTGTTAGATTCTCAGCTAGTGCGTCTTCTGCATGGAGTCATGCGTGAATGGGCGTATCTTCGTTGAAGGTTGTGCATCAGGCCTGGCAAGCTGGTACGTAAAAATCAACTGCCAATCATTAGCGGACCGGAGTTCCACTGTGGCGACCCCTAACCGGGAAAAGCCGAAAGACACAAACAAACTTTAACTATGGCAGTAAAAATTAAGTGCTGCAACCAAAATCTCATGCCATCGATAACCCTACATTTTGACAAGTTACAGTAGCTATTTTTCTATGTATGTATGTATGTATGTATGCAACACATAATCTATGTTTATATTCATGTGGTTTAAAAACAACAGCCTCTACATGTATTACTGACAGACTTGAAATTCTAGGCATTCTTGAATGTCTATAAATTTCAGATGTGCTACATATAATGCAGGTCTTTTGATGAAACGATGTATGCAGTGCACATAACTGTTTCAGAAATGCACTACTGTCATTGTAAACTCGTATGTTACCTGCTAGAAAACAAACTGGCTAATTAATGGTCATTAAAAAGTCTATTAGATGAGTGGTATGCTCTCTTCGAAAAGAGTATTCACTTGTGGTATCCCCAAGTGATCAATTCCAAGGACCACTTGTCTTTGGTATTTACTTTTCCAATGTCAAGGCTGACATTAAGGGCTTGTAGTGTCACTACCTCACTATCTCACGTCCAGATTTTTCAGGAAGGTCTAGCATGCAGCAGTAAGTTGTGCCTGAAGCACACGCTAAAACTACATGCCAAGAAATGCAGCACTAGTGCTATGTCTTTAGCCGACACTGACTCAGTCATTAGGGACCTGAGCACTTTCACTGGCAATCAGTTATCATTTGATTGTAATGTACCCACTAATGTTAGGAAATCATTTTACATAATCAACAGGGGTGATTACTACAGTATAATGTCCCCTTTGGTGTGTACTTGTCTAAGTACATGACCTTGAAAGACTGTATTGATTTCTCATTACAATAATCACGTGTATGTCTTTCTTGAACTACCCAGACAGCCTTAAAGCACTTTGTCTTTTTTCTGTTTTCCTATAGACTCTGGAGAGGAAATCTCTATCTAACCTGCATAGCCACAAAGGATCCAGTCCATTGTCACCTGCTGCACATCCCCAGAACTAGTAACATCCTAAACACCTGCTCAAGATAAGTCATCATCTACCATAACATAAATAGGACCTGCTGGCAAGATAGCTATAAATCCTAGCAAATCCCCTGTTAATAGGACAGACTTCCTTTGGATATAAGGCAAAAGAGCTCCCTGACCCTCTTCAAGCATAACCTGGATGCATGGATGGACAATCACAATTACAGCCCAGGTCTGGTCCCTGAAGCTGTCATTGAAAGGGGTCTAAAACTAGATATAAATTAGTCATGCCACTGGGTACTTACAATATGGGATATCGTGGCCAGGCTACTAATGTTCCTCTGGATCAAAAGCCTGCTGTTAACACATGAATCTATGAACATGCACACTTCTTTCATTTTGGCATCATCACATGCTAGCAAATCAGTATCCTTGACCAGACCCATGAATGGTATTCACAAACCTATTACCCACTTCTGTAGATCTGCTAGATGATAGCATCACACAACACAGTGTTATGTAGTTCAGAGAAGTGACAAAACCTAAAAACATATATAGATGTAGTACTGTCATCCTGGAAGACCTTAGCATGACATGAATGAGCAACAACATTTACATAAGGCCTGCCAGTACACTTCTGGATGACCCAAACCATACAAGCACACCCCCAGCCCCTGAATGAAAAATAGTCTACTCACACAAAATGTATTGTCTAGCCAACTAGACTGCAGATATCATGCCAGTGAGAGAACAGTATTTATTATTATTTATTTAACATTTGTTAACCAGGAAAGTCCGACTTGGAACAAAGCCAATTTTCAGCAGAGGCCTGGGGAGAAATGCTCCAGATGCATGTCTTTGTAATGTGGGAGGAAACCGGAGCACCCAGAGGAAACCCACACGAATGCAGGGAGGACATGCAGACTCCACACAGAAGATACCCCAGCCGAGAATCGAACTGGAGAACCTCTTGCTGTGAGACGACAATGGTACCGCTGCACCACCCAAAATGTCTGTTCCCACTCAATATGTCACCTCTGGCGATTGCTCTCATTGCTATGCACTGATGATAAGCCGTAAAGTGCAACACCCCATACCTGAATGCATTAAATGAAAACAAGAATGTGTTGTCTCATTCCAAGTATAGAACTGCCATCACCTTCTGAAATGTCCACAACAGTACACACAAGGTATGGCCAGTGTGTTGATGTCACATTTTAGGTCTATGCAAATGTCTGACAAAATGCTGAGGGTCATTTAAACATTAAAGGGTAATGTAGCCATAATAACTTATTATGGAATACAATAATATTATGCCAGGTAGTACAACATTCATACACTGTATACATAGTTTTCTGTCAATTCACTTTCCTAACAACACAGACAGTTCTGCTGTTAGCCTACAATGTGGAATTATACTTTTAGTACATCTGGGTGCTGACTAGTCTACACCACATTACTGTACTGTCTTTGTCTTCCACTCTGTTATCCACATCCTCATTTTTGTAACTACCTCTAAATTTAATCAATAACGTCTTCTGAACACACACACGCACACACACAATGCGTGTGTGTATTTAACTTTGTGTGTATGTGTGTGTGTTGTCTCTAACTTTGTGTATGTGTTGTCTCTAACTTTGTGTATGTGTGTGTGTGTATGTATGTGTTGTCTCTAACTTTCTGTGTGTTGTCCCTAAGTGTGTGTGTGTGTGTGTGTGTGTGTGTGTGTGTGTGTGTGTGTGTACAATGAATAACAGGTTCATAGGTGTTTACTAGGCTAATGACCACAAGGGGCTTTTTAAGCCTAGCCATGCATCCCAAATCTCTGATGAGTTCTGATACCTTTGATAAGTGTAGTAATGGGCCTGGGAGATGAACCATTTACTGGTTACCTGTTTGCATCAGAGACATAGGTGCCAAATCAGGGATTAATTTCTGGTTTCCCATACAATTGTCTGAGTTGCACTTAAATTAGATTAGGGAGGAACTCTGCTTCATATGGATGGGCACCCTGTTCCACAGATGGGGTAGTCTCTGGGATACATACCTATTTCTCCAGCAGGTCCTATTTATATCGCAGGCAAATTTTAAGTCTTTAGAACGGGCAATTCTGGTACTGTTTGTTTTGTGGATATGCAGGAAGTCCATCAGAGTGGGGTCTGACAATACCCTGTATGCCAGGCATAGATCTCCCCTCAAAAGCCTGTAGGAGACAGAATACAGGGATAGGGCCTTGACACAGTCTGCACTGGACATATTACTTATGCTCTGTGTTCTTTTATTGAGGAACCTCTGTGGACATTCCAGTTGTTGGATATGCCTGGGTAGGTACATACCAAAGGGGGCATTGTACTCAATGATAGGTCTGATGAATGCCGAATACAGTGGAACAATGACTTCCTTGGGCTTACATTCCATACCTTTGTTGGTATGTAATCATCAATGAATTTGTTCAAAACAAAAAAACATCGGACAGACTCATTGGTGATTATCATTATCACCAGCTAAATCATCTAAAATAGTAATGGCAAGTGTAAAACATGATTTGTGACTCCATTTGTACCTGCATATTTACATATGTATCTCAGTATATAATTACATACACATACATACATATGTGTATGTATACATGCATGTATATATGCCAATCTTTATGCTTTTTTGCCTGAGTAATGTCCATGCATATGCCTATGTGTATGCATGCACATAGGCAATTGATTCACATATATAAACATCTTATAATTAACAGACATGGTTGATACTAGCATCCATATTCACACATACCAAAATAAAATATTTTCATGTTCACTCACAAATATGGTGCTTATGAAAGTATAAATTAATGACCACACACATTTTCTTACTCATGTGATTGTGCTACAGATATCACTGAATTGGATATGCCCTGCATGCATACCTCTCAACTATACAGATTTTTGCAGAATGTCCAGATTTGTACCTCATAGCTTTGGTCTGTTTCCCATAAATTTTGGTTTGCTGGCAAACCATTGAGGACTGAAGTCAGAAAATAATGACAAACATTGGAGTTTCAGACATTATACCCTTCGGAAAATGCTACCAATTTTCTGTTTGTAAAAGCAATATTTCAAAAAAAGTACACATTTTTGGGCCTTTGTCCCCCATTATTTACGACTTTGTCCAGATTTCTTGTTGTAAGAGGTTGAGCAGTATGCCAGCATGTGATAACACTTACTGCAAAGTTTAGCATTACACAGTGTGCTATTTTTAATTTCTGACTACCCGCCTACTGTGTTTTATGTCCTGTAAGAACACCAACAGTGTACACAGATTACATGCTACCTGTAAGCAAACATTTAATTGTGCAATTTAATAAAAAAGTTAAAACAAATAGATTTGTACTATACTCTCTAAAGTACCACAAATTAAACTTAATCTCTGTATGAAATAATTTAATTTATTCCCATTATTCAACTCTTTGTTTGTTTACATATTAATTTCAGTTTGGTAACCGTGTAAGCGGACTGGCTGACAGGCTCTTTTCAGTCACAATCTGACCTCCATGGTACAAGATACAAACAGAAAATGTAAAACAGAATAAAGTATTATACCTCTTTCTAACGGAATGTCAAACAGTTTGGCAAAATGGAAGAGTGGAATTCAAGCACGATGCTAGATAAAAATATAAGAAATGGAAGTGAGAGCAAGCTAGAACTATAACTTTGAAGACCAAGCTAATAAAATTGGTCAGACAAATTAAACATAGTGTGAGACAAGATCCAGAAAAGTTTGGGAAAAACATATAAAGACATTGGAGATAATAGAAAATCATTATAAACATTTATCGTATCTCTCTCTCTCTCTCTCTCTCTCTATATATAATATATATATATATATATATATATATATATATATATATATATATATATAAAACTTTGAAAAGTTTGAAGGTGAAAGGCAACGGCTCCGTATGCGCAGAATGGGAAAATTTCCCTTTTCTGCACTGAAGTGCGGTCTCGGAGTTGGTATATTTAAGTAGGGGGTTGTGGGGGTGCAGGGGGGCTTGCTCAAAGCATTAAGGTAAGTTTTTTTTTTACTTTTTTATTATGTATTAGAGGTTTCAAGTTTTGCTCATATGTTGTTGAACATATGAGGTTCGAAATTATGGAGCTTTGAATATATTATATATTTTTTATATATATATATATATATATATATATATATATATATATATATATATATATACACACACACACACACACACATACACACATACACACACACAAGATGCGGTAGGACTGAAAACCTACAAACTGACAAATTGTGTAGAATGTAAAATGTATTCTCCAATACAACAGATTATAAATACATTAAATACATTTACAAAATGTTATTCAAAACAGTTTTGGTTGCCCAGAGGCGGTGAAAACTTGTGCTAATAATATCCCATTAATGTGGATGCTGAAATTAAATGAAATGATATTGAAAAATAAATATGCACATTCGGCACAAAGTATAGAGATGAAATAGAATTAGAAATAATGACCTGAGAACACTTTGGCATGAAATTACAGTATCACTGTATTTGTTATTCACCATGTCATTAAAGTATGTGGAGATTCCTCAAGATTGGAGATATGCACATGTGCAATCCATATTTAAGGGATAGGGGAACAGGACAAACCCAGAGTAACAGAGATCCATAACTTTACTTTCTTTTTGTGGAAAAACAATGGAGAAAGTTATTTGCATAATGTATCATCAGAACTGAGAAGACTAAAACTGGAAACTACATATAAGCATCCATATGTTGAAAATAGATCTATAACTACCTGTAACATGATTTTCTGCAATAATACAATGTTGTTGTATCTTTCGGCTTTTCCCAGTTAGGGGTCGCCACAGTGGAACTCCGGCCCGCTAATGATTGGCAGTAGATTTTTACGTACCGACTTGCCAGGCCTGACGCACAACCTTCAACGAAGGTATGCCCATTCACGCATGTCTCCACACAGAAGACGCTTTAGCTGAGAATCGAACAGGACAACGTCTTACTGTGAGGCGACAACGCTACCGCAGCACCACCACCGCAGTATACAATAACAGTTATAAATGACAAGCAGTGCTGTGGTGTAATTTATACAGACAATGTTAGCCTTTGATAAAATCATACACAAAACAATGGTCAATACATTACAGCAACTATTTACTGATGTAATTTTGATAAGATGGATAGCTGCACGGCTTACAAATAGAACATGACAATGACACATTAAATGGACAGGTGAATCTCTAGGTTACATACAGGGTGTCTTATAGAGCTCTCACTCAGGCCTGTAACTTTTTACATCACTTCTTTCTGATCTACCTTTTTCATTTGTGGTGCTCTATTGTCTGCATGATGGTAACTTTAAATAGGTAAAGAGGTTACATCTATCACGGATAGGACAAAATAACTTGAGTACTTCAAACCATTTGGGCACAGGAAAATAATATGTTGATAAATTTATCAACAGCAAAGCCTATGAGATTTCAGAGAGATACATTGAAGAATGAGTATTTAATACAACATACTGTGATTTAAAATGTGGATTCATTTAATAACCTGGGTATATGGGTACATCCAGCTTTGAGTTTATTTTTTTAATCATACTAGTAAATTGTTTAATGATCATTTTTAAAACTATAGGCTGTAAAAACAAAACAAAACAAAAAAAAGATTTATAAAGTCTAGGAAATCACAAATGATGAAGTGATGGATTGTAAGTTACACTACACCCAAATTACAGTATGGAATAATAATTAAAAATCTTCTAATAAAATTAGCATAAGTATATTGGAAAGAGCACAGCGAAAATATACCAAGGGCATGCATGGATTTGAAAGTTTCAGTTATTACAAAACATTAAAATATTTGAACGTTTTACTCCATTTCATATTGATATGTAAGTGGAGACCTTAAGAAGAGAGTAATTAGAGACAACTACCTCCAGGAATGTTTACAGTTATCAAAAAGTAGTAAAGAATCAGACAGTCTGTGTAGGAGACGATACAGGAATGAGAGATGTAGTAACGTGTTCTCTGTAAGAGTAACTGCCACATGGAGTAACATTTCTAATTAAGTATGAACTACTTTAGAATTTTTTAAGAATGTCTTCTTCACTATGATGACTGTTCTGGTACATTTGCAAGCTAACAAGGGCATTATTGCCCATGCCTGAAATATTTGTATGCATGTACATGTATGTTAAATGTGTAATTATGAATAAGCTGTTTAATCGACTGGCTATGTTACATACAGAAGTATGCATTCATTTTTTATTTGTGTTTTATTTTTAGGTGTAATGGTATTCTTTAAACTAATATTACAGACATCTTGCATTGTCATGATTGATCGTCAAATTCCCTATTTGCAACAGAATATCGCATTTGCTCTCAGTTGCAATTTACACTGTTTCACTGTACAACTGTTACATTACATTAATAACTATGTGTGCCTAGATAAGTCATTTGTTGCGAAATAGTCAAATAAATAAAACCATGTCTTCACATGAGACCTGTGTGTCTGCTTGCTTGTTTATTTTTTAAATAAATGAAATCACAGTTTCACATAGAATGTGTCTGTTTCCTTATTTATGTACAGCATGTATGCATGAATGTCAGTTAAAATTGTTTTGGCTAGTTCTACAATAAACTCTCAGTTAACCGGCACCCATGGGGATTGGTAGATGCCGGATAACTGTAGTTTCTTGTTGCTTGAGAGTTACTATTAAAAATAGGCCTGACTAATACTGTACCCAATTCTAGTTGTTTGGTTTGACTTGTTCTCGGGTTGGGGAGAGAAGCACTTTATTTCTATCTTCCTTTTTAAAAATCTAAAACTCTAAAAATGTAAGGTATATTTCTGCGGAACAGAAAGTGCAACACATGAAAATTGCACTGTATTTCTCCAATTTTTTTTTGCCAGTTGCTTGAGAGTGCTGGTTGCTTGATTTCCAGTTAACTGAGAGTTTATTGTAATTGGAAAAAAGCAAAAAAATAAAAAAAGACTGCCTGGTCAATATGAATATACATGCAAAAAAATTAAATTTTTTGTGATACTTCAGTTATAACTGATGGCATACATCTCAACTTGTAAGTATGGAGACAAAAGTCTTGACAGAAACATTTAATTGGCTAAAGTAGTTACCCAAGTCCAAGATAAGAGAGTAGTGAATGCTGCCTTTACTCAAACGTGTTAACAAGAACAATACGGTGAAAAACAGAAGATAGAATCCATACGGCTCTAAGATGATCGGGTACTCCCCATCAAATATCCTGTACCATTGCTCTTCCAACTATCACTAGAACAGGCCCTCACCACACTTTCCACATTTAAAATCACTGCATAAATGGGCCCTGATAATATACACGGATGCCCCCTAAATACCTTTAAACATGACCTGTAAGGCCCACTAGAATCTCTTTTCAACCACAGCCTCCAGACAGCTTTGTCCCTAGGGAATTAAAGACTGCAACTGTCACCCTACTACACAAAGGTGGACCATCAACTGATCCAGGGAACTACAGACCCATAAGTTTGTTTAATCTTACATGCAAAGTCATGGAAAGAATTATCACAGACCTGATAAAAACATAGGAAATATTAAACAAATAAAAAATGGACCTATCCCAGTTTGGTTTTGTCAACAGCAGTTGTTGTTGTTGTTGTGTCTTTTGGCTTTTCCCGGTTAGGGGTCGCCACAGCGGAACTCCGGTCCACTAATGATTGGCAGTAGATTTTTACGTGCCGAGCTGCCAGCTCTGACGCACAACCTGCAACGAAGGTAAGCCCATTCACGCATGTCTCCACACAGAAGACGCTCTAGCTGAGAATCGAACTAAACCTGGTGAACTACTTCGAGAAGGTCACTAGAGCCATGGATGAGGGCAAAATATTTTATTTATTTAAAATTTATTTACTAGGGAAAGTCCTACTTGGAATGAGCCAATTTTCACCAGAGGCCTGGGGAGAAAAGCTCCAGATGCATGTCTTTCTAACATGGGAGGAAACCGGAGCACCCAGAGGAAACCCACACGAATACAGGGAGGAATGCAGACTTCGCACAGAAGGAACCCCAGCCAAGAATAACCTTGGAGGGAAATTGACTAGGCATAAAGGAAAAAGAAGGACAGTTAGCCTAGTACTTATCTATGAAGATCTAATAATTCATTAGTATGTCATTTAGGTTGGCGTAATGGTTAAGATATTTGCCTTATAGACACAAGGTGCGGGGTTTGATTCTCACATGGGTTAATTGGTTAAGCTTAAAATGGCCCACAAAGGCAGTTAGCCTAGTACTAATCTATGAACCTATGTGCCACTGTGGTGAGAAAATTCTTCTACATGGTGCAACTTATAAGTTAGGACAAGGCATCCAGATCTAAGGAGAACATAGTCCCACTATACTCAGCTCTCATTAGACCAATAATCGAGTACAAGGCATCCTCCAGCATATACCTGACCAGGCATGTGCCAACAGCTACAGCGGCCACAAAAGTTCCTCACTAAAATAATACAGGGTGTAAATAACATGTCCTATGTGGACCGCATCAAAGCCCTGTCCCTGTACTGAGTCTCCTACAAACTATTGATAGGTGATCTATGCCTACTCTACAAGGCATTCTCCCATCCAGTCCTGATTAATCTGATACACTCAACAAACAAACAGCGCTAGAATTACCTGATTTAAGGATCTAAACCTCATTTGTGACATAAGCAAAACAGATATGTCTCTCAGAGATTACCCCTTCTCTGGAACACACTTCCCATTCATGTCAAACAGAGCTCTTCTCTAATCCCATTCAAACGTAATTTGGACTAATAGAAGGTAAACTGTAAATTTACCCCTGGCTTGTCACCAGTGGACTTTATGGACAGGAGCAGCTTGTAGATGGCCTAAGGCACAGGCATATACCAAAGTCGTTCTAGTCTTACAGCACTGATAATTGTAAAAATTGGGGCATGAATGGCTAGGCTTAAAAAGGTTCTTTGGCCATTAGCTAAAATAACTTCTTATGATCCTAACAGTTTTTTTTTTTTTTTACAGTGAGTTGCAAATGCATGAAATTGCTTTCCTCAGAACGCTGTGAAACAAGAACATGTTAGAATCCAGAAATACATATAATAACAAAATTCAGTTATAGTGTAATGTAGGAAAAGGTAGGAATCTGATTAGCAATGAACTTCTCTTTATTTATTTATTTAATTTTACATTTGTTTACCGGGATGGTCCGACTAGATATATGTCCATTTTCAGCGGAGGCCCAGAGAGAAAAGCTCTAAGTTAGTAGACTACATTACATTAGCAACATTTACAAATTAACATAGTTTAGTCTTCAGTAAGGTTACAAACATTTATAGAACATGGTAGGCAACTGAGAGTTTCACACAGGGTTTACACAGATAAGGACTTTATCCCTTAATGAGCTCTAGATATGCCACAAAGCAAAGTCATATACATTTTAGAGTCAAATGACAGATTTAATTAGACAAGATATCCAATACCAGGGGTGGGTGTTAGTCAGGTTTTGACCAGGGACATTGCCAGTGCATTTGAAAGTGTAGTTTGAGGCTTTTTTTGAACTGGGTTAGGTTAGAGAGGGCTGGAGAGTAAGTTCAGCAGGTAGATAGTTCCAAGTTTTGCCTACAGAGTTGGCAAATAGAGAGTCACCAGACACATTTATGTTTTGGTTGTTTGAACCAACAGTTTGTCAGCAGAGCGCAGTGACCCCAGGTTACTGTAGGGATTAATGATCTTGTTTAGTGCTGGTGCCTTATCAGGGTGGTTTAGAACTTTGTGGGCTATTATAAGTTGGTTGTATTGGAGAACACTAGTCCACTCAAGCCAACCTAGTTGAGTTAAGTTGATACAGTGGTGGGTCCTAAAGGTTGTACCTGTAGCAAATCTAGCAATATGGTTGTAACAGCTTGCAAGTTTGCTAACAGTGGTTTTATTCAAGTTAGTGAAAAGTGGGGATGCATAGAGAAGGGTAGACAGTAAGTGGGAGCGAGCAATAGAAGTTCTTGCAAATGGAGTGAGGAAAGGTTTGATCCTATAGAGAGAGCCCAGTTTTTTGTTGACGGTTTTGATGGTTTGATTGACATGGGTATCATATTTTAGGGTATTGTCGACTGTGACCCCTAGGAGTTTGGTGTGAACATCTGGGGATATAAGTGTGCCATTATTGGATCTTATGGTAAAGAATGGTGAAGAGGACTTACAGGTGGGGGAAAAAATTAGCAGCTTAGTTTTGTTGGTGTTTAAAATATTTAAACAAGACACCTTAATGGGCAGATTTACTGGGCTAAGGGGTTCCTATCATGTCACTGAACTTTTACAAGTTTGGACCACATATGGTCGAGACCATATGTTCGAATTTGTAAAAGTTTGTGTGTGTGAAGGGAAATCTCCATAGGCAGAGGTTTCCATTCACTTCAATGTGGTGCGATCTCGGAGTTGGTATATTTAAGTAGCGGGGGGTGTGGGGGTGCAGGGGGGCTTGCTTGCTTACAACAGTTTATTTTGTTGTCCATTGTGGGTTTTTTTTTTTTTTAGTTAGTTGAATTATGTAACTTCAAACATAATGGTTCGACCATTAGGTGTTCGAAATTATGTAACTTCGACTATGTGATATAGATCCAGGCTAAGACATGCTTGTGTGATTAAATTCTAGGTAGCTGTATGAACTGCATCTACAGTAAATTTATGCAGTGTCATACTATTTACTTTTGAGGTCATGGACATTTTCCTTACGTGGTTTTGCCAGTCTAAGATTCTATCCTGTATACAGATGTTGCATTATTCTTCTAACTAGATTACCCCTCAGAGCTCAACAATATTTTAGGCAGTCTTGGTGTGCAAGCTCCCTACATGACAAGTTTATGGTCACAAAATTGAAAATGACAGTAGTTGGGAACAGATTAAGCTGCTTGCATGCAACTGAAATAAGGTAAAATTAAATTGCTGTCTGTGGCAAGATTCATAGACATTGTGCATAGTACACAGGGGCTGTACAAAGGGAGCACCAATTAATACCATATACATACCCATCTATAAATATAGTGACATTATAATTTAAATTTGTAAGTATACTAATACATGTGGTATATTTCCAGTCAACCAAGAACTCCTATCACTGTAGTGTTATAGGAATCAGTGGTGCACTAAATTTCAGGTCAGATTACATAGATATCTACCAAGACATTCAGCTATACCTTTGAAACCCCATCTAATTAAGACAATACTATACTAGACTTTTTATTTTTTTCCAACATCTTTGCTACATTTCCTCGTGTGACAAAGGCAATCTTACATTTCTATAAATGAAAAACATACAAAATAAAGTCACTTTAGTTGTAAATAGTTTACATCACAGACACCATTGAAACAACTGAGTTGTAAAACATTACAAATCACTTATAAACCTTCTAGACATTGTCAATGAAGCATTATATAGCTCATTCAAATCCTGCCTCTTAAACCTCATTCTATGCTGCATATACTTTTCCCACAATTCCCATTTTTGTCTATGTAGTTTGCACCTTCACTTTTCTAAAGATCCCACGTCCAGTTGTTTTATCTCAGTTACTATATTCACTACTTCTAGTAAAGTTGGTCTAGACTTTGATTTCCATTTTCTAGTAGTTGCTTTTTTGGCAGCCACCATAATTAGACTCAGCAAGGCTTTACTATGTCTAGGCAATTCCGATTCTGTAGCATAACTCAAAAAAATCATCTCCCTAGTCAGTCCAATCCGCCCACCCAGCATCTTATACATAGTGGCCCGCAGGGAATCCCAAAAGTTTGCCAGCTCATCACACCTCCAAAAATATGTTCCCAGCTAGCTCTTTCTTGCCCATCACACCTCCAGCATTTGCTATCCACCTGAGGAAAAATTCTTTGGAGTCTACTTGGGGTATAAAAATACCTATGTAAACATTTCCAAGCAAAGATCTTAAATCTTCTAGACTTTGTTGCATACTTGGGAGATATACATATATCCCCCAATTGTCTCTTTGTGAATTGCTTATCCAGTCTCTCTTCCCAATCATTTCTAGGCTCCTCTGATTGATTCTTGTAATTATTATGCAGTATTTTATATGCTTTACTAATTATTACTTTTCTAATGGCAGCTTCTGTTCTACATTCTATTAAAAACTCTACCAGTACTGGTCTTTCATTTAGGAGCCCCATATTTCTTTCCCTATGCCCATTTGTGCTGTAACAGAGACCTGGTTCAAGGCAGCAGAAAGCACCCCTGCACTATCAGGCTATAACTCATTTCACACCTTTTGGTCCCAGAACTTTGACCAAAGCTCCAAAGGTGGTGGTATTTCCATATGCATAAAGGATGCGCACACCTCCAGACTAGTAGCCCAACATAATGCATCAGAGATACTTCAGGTGCAGCTAACATTGGGTAAGACAACGATTCAGGTCATAGCCTTCTATAGGTCCCCAACCATGTCCCAAGACTCACACTTCACATTCCTAAGCACCCTGGAGAATATTAGGGTCCAACCTAACACCCTCTTACTAGGCGACTTCAACTACCCCTCCATTAACTGGGAAAACTACTCATGTACCAATACACTTGCCCAACGTTTCCTGGAGTTCATTAATTCCAATGCCCTGGACCAGTTCGTTCTTATCCCCACTAGAGGTAGCAACATCCTTGACCTGGTCATTACTAACATGGGCGACCGTTGCTCTATACCAATAGTCAGCTCCTCAATGGTTAGATCTGACCACAAACTAATCACCTTGGAAATCCACCCCCCTCCCACACAGGTTGTTGTTGTTCTTTGTTGTGTCTTTCGGCTTTTCCTGGTTAGGGGTCGCCACAGTGGAACTCCGGTCCGCTAATGATTGGTAGTTGATTTTTATGTGCCGAGTTACCAGCCCTGACGCACAACCTTCAACGAAGGTATGCCCATTCACGCATGTCTCCACGCAGAAGACACTCTAGCTGAGAATTGAATCGGACAGCGTCTTACTGTGAGGGGACAACGCTACCGCAGCACCACCAACGCGGGTCCTCCCCCGCAAAGGTAACCACCATGAAAAACTTCTCCAAAGCTAATTTTGGGCTCCTAAAAAAGAGGTGCCTAAATTCACGGCACCCATGCAAATGGAGAATAGTTGCATGACTGCCGAATCATACACCAATGCATTGTACAAACATGTGCACAAATGTATGGATCTCACCATACCCAATAGAACCAAGACGCTCTCCTCCAAAACAAGGAAGTCAATCTAGTAGTCTCCTGCCATAAACAAACTCTACAATAGAAGGAGGAAACTGATGCGGAATAAGGTAAAGTCCCAAGATTGGAAAAACTCCCTTATCAGCCTCAACAAAAAGTTGAGATCCCTCATCAAATCCTCCATAGCTAGCTATGAAAAAAGAATTGCAGCAGATAGTAAAGACAACCACAAGGCCTTCTATAGTTATGTACAGAATCTCCATGGCAATAACCAGATTTGCTCTGAGCTACTGCACAATGATAGCTCCTACAATGAGCCAACAGATATTGCCAGTATACTGGCCGACAGAATCAGTGTCAACTTTACCAACTTTACCCCCCCCCCCCCCACAAAGGACCAATCACAATACCAGTATTGTTCCAGGCACCCAGTATTACTGGGGCACAGGATAAAACAGCACTGCCCAAGGCGAAGAAAACAGCTTCTATGGGACCTAACAATATCCCTGGCTGTGTTCTACATGAACTACAGAGTGAACTGGCACCTCACCTGCGTGCCCTGTTCAATCACAACTTCACCTCAGGCTTTGTCCCTATCAAATGGCACACTGCTACACTCTTCCCTCTCCACAAAGGAGGAGTGACTACAGACCCTGGGAACTATCACCCCATTAGCCTGATGAGCCTGATATGCAAAGCTATGGAATGCATCATCATGGACCTAATAAACAAGGGTATAGGGAATCTCCAATCTCTGGATCCCACACAGTTTGGTTTTGTGAAGGGTAGATCATGCCTACTCAACCTGGTCGACTACTTTGAGCCAATCACCAAAGCTGTGGATGAAGGCAATCTGGTTCATACAGCCTACCTTGATCTGGCCAAGGCTTTTGATACCATTCCCCACTCAGGAATCATAGAAAAAAAATCACTAAGCTAGGCATCAACCCCTATATCACTAGGTGGGTTGCAAACTGGCTCACAGATAGAACCTACAGTGTGAAAGTAGCTGACTCCAAGTCAGACTGCCAACTAGTCACGAGTGGAGTCTCACAGGGTTCGGTCCTGGGTCCTCTCCTGTTTGGTATCTACTTCTCTGAAGTCCAGGCTAACACAAAGGGACTCTGGCTGACAAAGTTCTCAGACGACTGTAAGTTGGGAGTTATTATTAACCCCCCAAGTGATGTTGACATCCTACAGAATGGCCTCACTGAGACCAACGACTGGTATCAGAACCATGGCCTTAAGATCAATGCCAAAAAATGTGTCATCATCCCCTTTGGGAAAAACCCGGTTCCCATGATTTACCACATTGATGGTTGTCCACTGAACATAAAAGGCGTTATAAGAGATCTGGGAACACAAGTTGACAGCAACCTCTCCTTTGATCACCACATTGTCACTGTGGTCAGAAAGTCCTTCTACGTGGCACATCTTATTACTAAGGGTTTTGCATCCAGGAAGAAAGAGGTCATTGTCTTGCTCTACTCTTCCCTCATTAGGCCAATCATCGAGTACAATGCCCCATTTGGCATGTACCTCACTAGACACCTGCGACAACTGGAGAGGCAGCAAAAGTACCTCACAAACAGGATCCTAGGCCTTGAACACTTGTCCTATATGGACAGACTCAAAAAACTCCAACTATTCTCTGTCTCATATTGCCTACTTAGAGGCAATCTCTGCCTGACTTACAAAGCCATGACTGACCTAGCTCTGCTGGAAATGCTACATCTAAAGAAATCCCAATCCCTCCACATCACTTGCTCCAGAGACCTCAACCTCATTACCACAATTAACAGAACATGCTGGAGGGACAGGTTCATAACGCAGAGACTGCCCATGCTGTGGAATAGACTCCCCATACATGTCAAGCAGAGCACCTCGCTGACCCTCTTCAAGAGAAATCTTGATGAGTGGATGGGAAACAGAAAATTCACCCCTGGGATAACTCTAGTGGCTCTACTCGACAGAGGCACTGGGATTAAGGTCAGGTGGCACTATGCCAGGGTAATCCAATGGCTAGGCTTGTAAAGGCTACAGGGACATTAGCCTAGTACACACCTATGAACCTATACTCTGATATCAATCCTTGATAGGGAAGGCAATCTCTAACCTGCAGTGCAAATAAATTTTTGGCCTCTTCCCATTGTATTACCTTTCCTTTTCTAGTTATTTGTTCCCAATACCTTGGTTCCTTTGCCAATTTTCTACAATAAATTCCAGCCCCCTCTTGCCTATTATTTGTATCCCTGACCACAGTCAACCCTATCGGCAACATCTATTTTCGCCATTCTTGTACTGGTTTGCGTCTCAGAATACTCCCTGCTATTTTATGAATTTAATACTCTGTATGATTTTGGTTGTTATCCTTAACAGTCTGCATCCAAAATCCTAATCTCGCCTTATTTCTTGAGCTTCCTCCCTGCGTCATCATCATCATCCCTTTCCACCTTGAATTATAGTTTTCTGCCTGTGCTATGTATAAGAGCCTTAACTGTGTTGCTCTAAAATACCCCCTCAAATTAGGTAATCCTAGTCCACCTTGTTCTATTGGTAGAATCATCTTATCCCACTTGAATTTTGCTGTCTTCCCTTCCCAGACAAAATCCTTCAACTCTTTTTAATTGATGTCTACAATTTCTCCTCTGGTTGATAAACGTATGGCTGACCTGCATATAAGACCAAAGTGACTAAAAACATTTTAATGGCTTGTATCTTAGTATCCATATCCTTATAACAAAACTTCCAGTTTCTCAATTTTTTTATTATCTTCTGTTTAGTCTCTTCCCACATATCTTTAGCTGCCACCACAAAGTAATTTCTAATCCATACTCCTAAATACTTCATTTTATCATGTCCCATTAAATATGAAGCTACTATACTAGACTTTGAGAGCAACCACCATTATATCATATCTTCATGAAGAAGTAGATGAGCACAATGAAGAACAGCACCTCCATGAGCCCAAATAACATCCCAGGAAGTTTTACTAGTGCTGTACAATATTCTCTTCTATTAATGGGTTTGTTCGCAAGCTACAGCAATAATCCAAAGTGGTTCCTATCCAAATGGAGGGTCTACCGCTTCCTTTGGCAAGTACTGAACCATTGGTGCAATCAGTAAAATGTGCAAGGTAGAAGAGGACTATTGTACTTGTTCAGGTAGGCATGGGTGGCCTTTTGCATCTGAATAATAATCATGTCATTATGAGATAATATGTCACTGGACAAGATAGTACTGTGGCATTTCAATAAATACACATTAATGACAATAAAAATGTCAATGAAGTCAGACAGTGAAATGAGCAATGAGATTTGGTCATTACCAATATGGGTCAGTTTTGCACCCCACCAACTTTATTGTCCACTATGGTCAAATAAGACCACAAATCGTAACCCTTAAACTCTTTGTGCAAGAAATCTGAACAAAGCCTAAAATACTGTGTGACAAGGGCACATAAATGGGGTCGTATTTTAAATTTTGTGATTATAAATTTAGAAAATTGATACAGTAACAGATTTGTGCAGTAACACACATTTTTTAGAAGGATATGAAGTCAGAAATTCAAATGTATATCATTAATTAGTGACTTCAACCCTCTGTAATTTCTCAGAAAAACGCAAATTTTATGAGGAACAAATCAAAAATGTGAATCAAAAATCTGGACATGCTACAAAAATCTACACAGTTGAGAGATATGCTGCAAATCATTCACATTCTGCATAAGACTGAAGTCTGAATCAACTTTGAATACATCAGTATTCAGAAATTATGCAAAGGCTTATCTACTAAAACTGAGTGATGACCTGGCTGATTTCAAAAGCCCTTTCCATCTCGAGAACCCCAGCATGCCTCTCAAGTGTCCAGACATTAGCAGGATGCCCAGATTTTTGCCTCATAGCTCTGTTCCACATAAAATTTGTGGTTTTCTGGCAGATCAATGAGGATTGAATTCACTAAACAAAACACATCTGAGTTTCAGACTTCATGTTATTCAGCAAATGTATTCTAATGCAAAACCTTTTAGTCTAGCAACTTTCTAACTCTATAAGAGTAACATTTAAAATGTATACGTATTTTTGGGCCTTTGATCCCCCCACTCCATGCTTTGCACCGATTTGTTATTCTAAGATGTTGAGAGGTGTGAACCCCACTGCTTATGTGACATCCATAACTTGTAAATTCTAAGAACATGTAAATAGTTGCATCTATCTCCCTCATACATTATTACAAAGCTAAATTCAAAAATACCCCCCCCCCCCAGCAGAACCGTAATATAAATACAAACAGGTGCCATAATAAAATAAAATAAAAAAACTTACTGCATGCAAAACTAAAAAAATAACTTTCAAGATACAGACATGCTTTTCTTAAAGTGAACCAGGAACTCCAAACCCCAAAGAAATCAAAAAGCCAAATATGAGATAAAAACAGCCACCCAGTTGAAGGATAACAACAGGGCATTATTTAACTATGTTTGAAACCTCAGGAACAATGCCCACCACTGCATAGACTTAAAAGCAAATGATATTACATACTCAGACCCAGAAGCATTACAGTATAGTCTCATAGATCAGTACTAGGCTAGCTGCTGTTGTAGGCCATTTTAAGCCTAGCCAATTTACCTTTCAAAATGCGAGAATCAAACACTGTACCTTGTGTATGTGAGGTAAACACCTTGACCATTTCATTGACCATGCGTACTTTTGGCAGGTATGAACATGTGAATCTTTGATGCCTGAGGACTGTTACCTGATAGACGACACATGTATTCACACAAGTCTCTGCTGTCACATTTGAAAGTCATTGCTGTAAAATACAACCAACTTTTACTTACTTACATTATCAAGTAAGAACATGCAGGGGTATGCCACTCATTTGTATTATTACCTAATTCTAGTTAAACACTCCAGGTTCAAGACTTCCCCTGTAAATCCAGAAGTTGATACAGGTTTATTTCATGGCTTTACATGGGTAGGTAAAGGTTGTGAACGTTGCCTGGCATCAGTGTTACTATATGTATGCATGTGCATAGGATAAAGGTTTTAGACCTTAGGTGGTGATTGAGTGCACTATGCATTGCCTCTTAGATAATGAGAGGGCATATTGAGCATGCCTATGTCTGCCTACACCCACAGCAGCTGCTGGTTCCCCCTCTGACTTCTCACTTGCATGTTGGTGTGGTGACCTTGACATAGGTGGTGGGATGTGTGCCCCCTCCCTCTGTTGATCCTGCTGATGCTGTTTTCTCAGGATGATGTTGTGAAGCATGGCACACACTGTGAACATTTCTGTATATGTAGATGGGTTGTGGCTCAGGGCTCCCCCAGATGTATCTAGGCATTGGAACTGTGACTTCAGCAGCCCAAACACATTCTCTGTTTCGGCATGTGCCTCATTGTGGTTCTCTTCTGCAGGTGTGTATGCATTTCTGATGGGATCATGAGCCATGATTCTAGTGCATAATCTGTATCCCCAGTAAATGACCCTGTGGGATATCACCCCTACTGAACATCTGATACAGCTGGGAGGTGTGCCATATATGTGAGTCATGGTAATGGCCTGGGTTGCCAACACACACGTTCAAGATGATTCTCTTAGCATTGCACACAACTTGGTAGTTGATGAAGTGGAAGCCTTGCTTTTTATGTAGACCCTACCATATTCCCCAGGTGGTGTATTGATTTCTACATGTGTACAATCTATTGCACCGGGCACTTCAGGGTAGTGTGGTACAGGGTAGAAGTCTTGCATTTTTGCAGCCCTGTCCTGAGGAGCACTGGGAAAACATATGTAGTCACTGGCATGTTGGAGCATAACATTCAGAAATCAATGAGGTATCCTTTATGCTGATGCCTGTGAAACCTCCAACATGTCCCCTGTTGGTCTCTGAAATGCTCCTGTAGCTAAGATTGTAAGGGCTACACATACCTTTGTCTCCACTGATATTGGTTCCCCTCGGTTTGCCCTGGGTCTGACCTTTGGATGACAGAGGTTGCAGAGTTCCTGTAGTGTGTCTCCATCTACCCTGTAGTGCTCCACAATTTCCACATCATGCAGATTGTGATAAGTTAAATAGGGTCCAAAACTTTTCTCGTTATTGGCCTTGGTCTGTTAGCAGCAGCAGCAGTGTAGACTTCAGCCTGTTGCACATACACCAATGTAGCCACAAGGATTCCAAATCAGAAAGAAAACCTGCTCGCAAATAAGACCTAAACGCAATTTTATTTAATTTTGTACAAACAAGCAAAACAGCGTTTTCGCTACTCTCACTAGGTAGCTTCTTCAGAGGCTAAAAAGGGCGCGAAATCAGCGCTCTTTAAATACTACGGGTACTTACGAATAAGACCCTTCCTTCACATGTTTGTTAAATTAAATTCAGTCACTGCAATCAATGTGATTGTAAACCAATAGTGACAGAAAACAAGCTTAATATAGCAAAAAGCCACTACAATACAATAAAATACAATAATTAAAACATACAATTACTCATATATAAAGAGCATAATAAGTCACATGTAGTTGCACATTAAAAAGTGTACAAACTTTTAAACACTTATACAAATCAAGGCTAAAGGGATAGAAGTGTACTCACACAATTATTAACTAGTTGTGTTCACCATACATTCAAGTAACCACCTACAAACAGTAGGTTAAAAGGCATACTACCCTAAAAGTATATGGCAGCCTGAAAAGGCCTGTTTAAGTTGGTATTAAAATTTAAAAATGTAAACAGTAAGTGGACAACTTGTAAGCACCAATAGACAACCTTATATTAACTACAAGTACTAGTTATTCACAAGCATGGCAAAAGAAGTCATGCCTCATCCCACCGCAAAAATAAAACAGTAAAAACCATTTAAAGCCTTTCAAAGCTTAAACAAAAATAAAAATGAGAAATTTGTTTGTGCTCATCTCAAATATGATTTTAGCTTTAGGAAGGGAGCTATATTGCAGCTTTCGTTCAAACCTGGTGCATTAAAAGCATCCAGTTTAAGTTGCCATAAAAGCTCTCGAGTTTCTAATACAATAGAAGTGGGACCTCCTCTAAGAGGGGTTGGTAGATGGTCAATTCCCATGAAATCAAAAGAGTGCCCTGGGAAGGAATCAATATGTTTGGCCAATGCATTTTCGCACTTCTTGTTTCTAATAGCGTACAAGTGCTGGTAAATCCTATCTTTAAACCTTCTATCCGTCTTACCGACGTAGAAGGCAAAACAACAGGTGCAAAATGCTATGTAAATGATCGACCTAGTGTCACATTTTATTCTATGGCCAAAAGTGTATTTCCTTCCTGCTATACAAAATGTGCTGCCAGTTTTTATGTGAGTACAAAAATTACATGCCCCACAAGCAAACGACCCCTTTGTCCTAGAGTGATCATCGCCAAATGAACAACTTTGTAACAGGTCTTTGATGTTTCTCCCTCTCCTAAAAACCACAATAGGTTTCTCACCCAATTTATTAATCATCAACGCATTACTGGAAATAAAAAAACAATTCTTGTACAAAATATTTTGTATGGCATGCGAATTCAGACTAAATGTCGAAATAAAACTGCATGGATACTCATTTTGTAGAGAAGGTACTGGGAGCTCAGTAGGATCAGGTGAATTCACATTTTCAAAAGGAATCACACTTTGCACAGTGTCAGTAGTCAAAGGGGACAAAGGTGAAAGAAGAGGTTTGTAAAAACCACAAGATCTTTTGTTCATCACTTCATCCATTATGTCCTCAACTAGTCGCTGTGGGTAGCCACGGTTACTAAAAAGATCTCTCAACATTTCACACTCTAGTGTAAAATCAGCCAATTCACTACACATCCTCACCGCCCTAACTAGTTGCCCTTTTACAATAGCTTTTTTATGCTTAAAGGGGTGCAAACTAGTATAGTGGAGAAAAGAATTCACATACGTATCCTTTCTAAAGATGACAGATTTTAAGGAACCCGATGTTCCTACCCTAGATAATTTAACATCAAGGTAGTTGGTCCCTTCAACGTCAAAATGGTAGGTAAATCTAAGGAAGGCAGTGGTAGAATTCAAGTAGTGGGCAAAAGAATGTGCTAAAGCGGCATCACCCTTAAAAAGGATGAAAATGTCATCCAGAAAACGGGTGTAGTAAACTATTTTGCCTTTCCATTCAGCGTTGTTGAGAACAAAATTTCTTTCCCAGTATGTCATGAACAAGTTGGCCACGGCTGCTCCACATGGGGAGCCCATGGCCACTCCTTGCCTCTGAATGTATATGTCTCTCTCGAACATAAAGAAATTTGAAGACAAGATGATGTCCAGTAATTCAGTGATGTTATTAATGTCACTTTTTGGTGCCCCAAGATCATTCAAAAGCAAGTCAATCCACTCTAGGGCTTCCTGGTGTGGAATGGATGTATATAAATCCACCACATCGATGGTCAAAAAGTTAATGTCAGCATCTAGTGTCATTTTATTCAAATTGGATAAGAAAGACCATGAATCTTTGCAGATACTAGGTATAAGCTCCACATACTTGGTCAACAATGAATCAACATATTTAGAACAAGGGTAGATAATGGATGACCTGCCGTCAATTAGAGCTCTCATTGGGGGGTCCCTAAGGTTCTTATGGACCTTGGGGATCCCATACATAACAGGAGTCCTAGCATACAAGATGTCAATGTATTTCAGAGTATCTTCATCTATTCTACCACTAATAAACAGATCCCTAAAATAACCCCTAATCCTGTTTGAGCAGGTATTCATCTCGTTAGTAGAAGAAATTTCATAAGATTCATTATTCATACACATGAACAGCAGTCCCTAACATTCTTTCTGTGGCTGTTTTTCCAATGGGGAAAACCAGCACTGAGTCTACACGGTTGCCTTATAACTTGTTGAAGTGCTCCTCCATCTTGGACTGGTTAATTAGCATGCCACAATATTTACTGTGCTGAATCTAGATACTTACTGAATCTAAAGCAGTGTGCTATAATGTGCATATCATTCCGAGACACACACATGGTCTTAGCTTGTAGGGTTTATTGAAACCAGGGTGATAGCTAAAAAAATATAAGAAATGGAAATGAGTCATACTACAATTATAACTATGCAGGCTAGAAGGGCATTATTACTCATGCTTGAAATATTTGTATATATGTACTTACGTAAAATGTATAAATATAAATAAGCTGTTTAATAGACTGGCTATGTTAACTATAGAATGATGTTTCCATTTTTATTTATTTTTTATTTGTATGTGCAATGGTGTTCCTTAAACTAATGAGTGTATTACAGATGTCTTGCATTGTTGCAATTCATCAGCAAATTGTCTGTTTGCAACAAAATATCACATTTGCTCTCAGATGCAGTTTACATTGTTTCACAGCAAATCTGTTACATTATATCAAAAATAGCTATTTATGTCTACATATATAATTAGTTATGAAACAGTCAAATAAATAAAATTATGGTTAAGGTGTTTGCTTTATAGACACAAAGTGCAAGGTTTGATTATCATATGGGGTAATTAGCTAGGCTTAAAATAGCCCACAAGGGCAGTTAGCCTACTACTAACCTATGAACATATGAACCTATATGACTTCACATGGTGCCTGCTTGCTTATTTATTTATTTTGTAAAATAAATGAAACTACAATTTTACATGGAATACGTGTATCTGTTTACTTATTTATGTATGCAATTATACAGTAATACTGGCTAGTTCTAAGTAAGGAAAAAATGACTGCCTAGTGCTTGGGAATATACATGCAATAAAAGCTATTAATTTCTTGGGATTTCATGATATTTCATATATAACTGAAGGCATACCTCTCGACCTCATAGTATAGCGAGAGAGAGAAGCCATGACAGAAACATTTATTTGGTTAAAGTAGCTACCAAATTCCAAAATAAAAGAGTAGAGGACAGTAACTTTACTCAAAACTGTTGCACAAGAACAATAAGGTACAAGCAGAAGACAGACTCCATATGACACGAAGATGACTGGTTATTCTCCAGGAAATACCCTCTACCATTTATCCCCAACTGTTACTAAAGAATGGGTCCTCACTGCGCTCTCCAGAGTTAAACACACTACAGCAATGGGCCCTGATAATATCCAGGAATGACTCCTAAATAGTTTAAAACATGACATGTCAGGGCCACATGAATCTCTGTTCAGCCACAGCCTCCAGCCAGGCTTTGTCCCTAGGGAATAGAGGACTGCAATGGTCATTCCTGTACATAAAGGAGGACCATCACCAGACCTAGGGAACTACAGACTCAAAAGTTATACTTTCCTTATATGCAATGCCATGGGGAGAATTATCATGGACCTAATAAATAAAGACATAGTAAATCTTCAAATACTGGACCCATCCCAGTTTGGTTTCATCAAGGGTAGGTCAAACCTACTAAACCTGGTGGACTACTTTGAGAAGGCCACTTGAGCCATGGATGATAGGCAAAATAGTGCATACTGCCTACCTCAACCTGCCATAGGCATTTGACACAATACTTCACTTGGGTATTACATACACACTCACAAATTTAGATATAAATATCTGTGTAATCTGAAGGATAGTCAAATGGCTCATGGATAGGACTTATGAACTTAGGGTGGGGACATCCACTTCCACCAATAGGTCTCTTACTAGTGGTGTTTCAGGGGTCTCAGTACTGGGACCTCTCCTATTTGGAATATACTTCTTTGAAGTCATAGCAAATATAAGAGGGTCTTTAGCTGACCAGATCATCTGATGACTGTAATATGGATGCAATGATTGATTACTCCAAAGATGTCGATATCCTTGAGGAGGGTCTGACAGCCAAGTAACTGGTGCCAGAACGACAGCCTAAAACTCAATGCAAAAAAAAAAAAAAAAATTGCATATTTATATTTCATGTGAAGCTAACCACCCCTGTAATTACATCATTGTTAACACTCTGCTAAGAGTAACCCAGTAGTAAGGGACTTGAAGGCTCAGGTTGACAGTAACCTGAACTTAATCAACATGTGCCCATGATGGTGAGAAAATCCTTCTATGTAGTGCAAGTTATATGTTATGGCAAGGCATCCAGATCTGAGAAGGTCATAGTCCCACTATGCTCAGCTGTCATTAGACCAGTAATAGAGTACAATGCACTCTTCGGCATGTACCTGACCAGGTATTTGCAACAACTATAGCAGCCACAGAGATTCCTCATTAAAAGAATACAGGGTTTAAATAACATGTCCTATGTGGACCACCTTTAAGTCTTGCCCCTGTATTCAGTCTCCCACAAACTACTAAGGAGCGCTCTATGCTTAACCTACAAGGCATTCTCTGATCAAGCCCTGATGAAATCTGCTACACATTCACAAAACAAACAGCACAAGAATTACCTGATCTAATGATCTGAACCTCGTCTGTAACATAAACAAACTATGTTGGAGGAACAGCTGCATGTTTCAGAGCTTAACCCTTCTCTGGAACAGACTCCCCATTTATGTCAAACAGAGCTCTTCTCTAAGCCTATTCAAATGACATTTGGACCAATGCAAGGGAAATCATAAATTCAGTCCTTCTTGTCACCTGTGGCCTTTCTGGACAGAAGTAGCTTCTAGATGCCCTAAGGCACAGGCATATACAAATGTTGTTTTAGTCCCGAGCACTAATAATTGAGAAAACTTGGTCTTGATCAAATGAAAGTCTGTCATGCACCTGCACATATATACACATATATGTACAACCATATACACACACATTATATATATATATATATATATATATATATATATATATATATATATATATATATATATATATATATATATATATATATACACACACACACACACACACACACACACACACACACACACACATCGGGTCTAGTTAACCCACCAGATGCGCAGTAGCAAGTCCCACCCAAACCCCACCTGACACACTGCAATGTAATTAATATTCAGCATCTGTGCCGAAAGCAACCCAATGTTTTATTGTAGATATTCACTACCAAAAAAGAAATGTTTTACTAGGGGCATAAAACTAAAATGCCTGTTGTACATCACATTTCAGTCATTCAATCGGGCAGAGTTCACACCACAAAACTATTTCTCTAAATTATACTGTTATTAATGGCTGAAACTGTATGCAGTACCAGCACCGTTGCACAACACTTGTTTAGCAGGGGGTGTGGGGGGTGCAGCGCCACCACATGGGGGGTGCAGGGGGGCTTGCCCCCCTGAAAAAGGAAAAAGTAATAATTCTGATGAGGATGGAGTTCGTTGTGTGCATGAATTCCGTGTCAGTCATGGTGTATTTACATACTGAAACTCTGCCCGCTGCCTTGTCAATCAAACAGGCCACGCCCATTCCTGCACGAACTAACTGGTGGGCTAATATTCAATATCGCCTGGGTCTATATTAGATAAACGAAAGTTTATCTAAACGAATGCTGCAATGATCGAAAATCCAGGAACTCGAACCCGCAATTATGGGGGGTTGCGCCCCCCAACACTCCTCGTTAAATATATATTCCAACTCTGAGATTGCACTATTTTCATTCATTGCAGCATTCGTTTACATAAACTTTTGTTTATCTACTATAGACCCTATATATCTCTACACACACAAACATCTCTCTCTTTCTCTCTCTCTCTCTATATGTGTGTGTGTGTGTGTGTGTGTGTGTGTGTGTGTGTGTGCGCACAAAATCTCCCAAACTTAAAAATGTTCACTTACCTGTAATGTCCAAGTGTGTAGTCTAAACAAGTCCTATTAATTCTTTGAGCAGGCATCTCCTACAAAGCTGACTGGTTCTCCAGATGACTTGCACAAACTCTGCAGAACAGCTTAAACAGCAGAACATCGCCATTATCTGTAAAATTGACTCCAAAATTCAAGTCATCTATAGGAAATCATGATAGTCATTTATAATCCGAATGTCACCAATCACAAAAATAAAATTCTTAGAAAAAAGTAGTAATATATATATATATATATATATATATATATATATATATATATATATATATATAAAGGCCGTACTAACCTCTTGTCCAACCTTCCATTATGACTGTGAGTTCCACAACTAAGAGAAATTGTGTAGAAAGTGACACACAGATATCATTTCATAAAACAGCATATCCACCCCCAAACAATTAAGCCAAGCCTTGTCTCTCCACAAGATGCCCATAGACAATATTTGACTTTACTACTTTCTGATGAATGCAGGAATAGATTACACTGGTTAACACATTCAGATAAATACATTCATTGAATTGAATAAGACCTTCTAAACATATTGGCATTTAAAACTCTTACTCTGTGAAATGAAAATCCATACCAAGCCAAAAACCAATGCACTTAACACCTCATCAAGTTGAATATGACCATTTTCACCTCTGCTGGCACCCATTGTTTAATCCAATATGTGCAAGATCAGAAACATTTCACACAAAGCAAAGGATGACTGTAACACTTTTAAAATGATTAACATGCAAACCAACTGAATCAGGCTTCTGTTACCACAAACAGAATTATGTAATTATTTTTATATATTTAGTCAACGTTTTAGTTAATGTAACAAACTTTAAGAAACTGTGAATCTTCAGTGGAGACTGGTATCTGCAGAAAATTATAATAAAGCTATGTATACAGTTTTAAGTGCCCTATTTATAGGCTTGTAACACTCTCGGAACAGCTGTGAAAAAAATAATTGCAGTGAAAATCTGGGGAACTCAAATATCAGCTACCCAAGAGGAGCATTGTAGAAACAGATGTTGGCATGAGAGGAAACACATTCACTTTAATGATGCACTTCCCCTGCAAGAACCAAAACCTGTAAACTTACAAGCTGGGTTAAGCTTATAGAAACCAAGATCTTAAGATGACCTGAAACACAAATGCAAAAAGTACATTGAAGTATTTTGACTGAAATAGGTTTTTTTTTTTTTTTGTAGTCATCAGGTAAATGTGTTATGGCCTTGAAATGCACTCATCAGTACACATACTGTTTGTAAAAACACCATGTATACACATTTTATCCGAGTCTTTCTTGACACACTGCAAAATATCTCCCTCCAGTGCAGACAAGACAGCACATACTCCTTCTCCACTCCCACATACTGCAACTTCATGCAGATCACCCAAGAGCCACCAGGAAAGCAGGCCTAAGCATGTTATGCCCACTAACTCTGCTTCCATACAAGGATGTGACTTGGTCATATGTCATAGGCTCATAGGAGTTGCAAATCAATTGAGATGCAAGGACATTTCAGCTTTGCCAGTACCCACCCTTAAGCCTTGCCTCCCTTTTCAAGAAGGGCCAGGCCATTCAAACCAGGGATGAATTTATGAATACCCAACCAGTTATCATTTTTAAAAGCAGACAGTGTGCCACGCTGTTTAACTTCGAGAGTTAATTTGTTCTAGAAAGGTGGGTAAGCACTGTGTTTTAAGTCTATCCCTCCACTATGTGCATTTATTTGTTGGAGTGGATTTACACCTATGGTCCTAGTAATAGCTAGGCTATCTGGTTTATAGATGTATAAGGGTTTTTGGACTACTGGATACATTGTAAACAGCAAAGCCTCCATGCTCCACTTTAGTAACACATGATAATCCTGTCCCTAACTCTAACCTGCATCTTAAACTTAAAAGAAAGCTATTCTCATAACACTACCACTACAGAAGACAACTGGGACTCTCATCACACATGTGCATGTGGGCACACATACACACACACTAAATCTATCCCTTAACCTAACCCTAAACACTCTCAGTCATACACACTCTTACTCTATCCTCTTACCTAATATATTCCCTAACCCTAAACACACTCAATCATACACACTTTAAACATCCCTTACCTAACCTTTATTCTAACCCTAACCCGCACACATTAGCAAACAGACATGGTCATTAAAGCCTTGACTAGAATTAACATGGTGAAGTTAACTCAATGGGACCCAACCAAAATTAGGCATGTGTCATGATTGCTGACAAAGTGATGGCATGCTGAGGATAGTGCATAATACATATATGCAGTCGTGAAAATAGTAATAACTTTAAATTCGAGCCATCCACACTATGAGTGATCACATGACCCAGGGCCATCAGCATGTAGGTAGCAGCCCTAATGTTATGCAGGTTCACAAGTGCATCACACTGCCCTATAGCTGCAACTCGGACACAGCTGGGAGCCCATACAAGGCTACACAGCAAACTGCCAACTGAGTTTATTACACAAATGGGGAGGAGATTAAATTATATCACATTCAGAAGAACAGACGGAAAGAATGATGCGGAGGTGGAAAAAGAAGTGGATTTTTGGTGAGTGATTTTTATTTTTTCCTAAAGGAAGACAGAAGGGAAGATAGAATGGGGATGTCTTGAGTAGGAAGGAGATTCTAGGGAAGGAAGCATGGACAAAAATCAAACTCAGCACACAGACTGACAGAAGAGATATTGCCACATAAGGAGGGCAGCAATGGACAGATGCAGACTGACAGAGGTTGGAAGACTGCTGATGGGAAGGCATGAACTATAAATAAGTGATACTGATTGACACAGAAGGGTAGATATCAGAAGGATTTGGGATAGGGTGGTATAAGGAAAGCCCATTTGACTGGCTCAGAAAGAAAGCTACCCTAGCAGTCAGTTATCTCAGTATCTGTCCTCATGGGCAAGTTCTTCCTCTGATGGCCTGATGGTTAGACACATCCAGTTACATGGTGTTCCAAGGAGCGAATGCATACATTCAGGTTCTGCTTTACATTGTGCTCATTAGCCACTAAACCTAATTCCAGATGATTCAGAAGAGCCTCTCCATACCACTCATTGATGAAGAGCCTACACTTCACAGCAATGAAGTGATGATGGAGGCCACCAACATGTCCTTTAGGTCACCTTCATGAGATGAGCCTTATCCTGCAGAAAGACAAGCCTGAGGACTGACAAGGACACAGAAATCATGCAGTGGTTAGTGCAAAACATGGTAGTTGCTGCTTCACTTCAATGTGCACCATTGGGTAATCATGCAGAAAAAAAAAATAAAAGGAAAAACATAAGCAACAAAGTGACATGAAAAGTAATGGAAAGATGAAAAAAGGACACAGACGCAAATGGTCAGTCATACATGCTACAATTTATAACAGAAGTAGATGAAATTCTGAAAAACAACTCCACCCCAAAAAAGCAGTATACTACAAAAACAATGTAAATAAATTAAATAATTAAATACATTTTAAATCACTTCAGTTGTATGTAGTACAATTTATTAAACTATTAAAACAACTGCAGAAAAACAAAACAGCAAAGCCAAATGACACAGAAGTAATGCATATAGGAAACAAAACAAATAAAACAAAAAAAACAAATACAGTTGTATAGTGTTGGTTTCATTTATTTGTTTATAAAACGCCAGCAATAGACCACACTGACCCTGCCATAGGAAAATGTGGCTTTGATCTTCTTGCAGGCAATACTATTTTGCTCTACCTCTCGAAGAACTGGTAAACCTAAAATATAAACAGAGTATGGTAACTATTTCAATTGCTAGGACCGCTAGTTCGAGTCCGGAAACATGGTGTGGTGCAGGTGATGACTTTCTCCTCTTGACCGGCTATTCCAGTCTTGGCTTGAGAGTGCATGGTTTCTAATTTGGATATATAAGTGCATCTCTCGCAAGTCTGAGTGTTGGGAGATAAGAGGAGAGGGTTGTCTGTGTGCATGAGGCAGTTGCTACACTGCCTCAGAATGCCCAAGTTCACCAGATTAATAGGAGAAAGCACAGGAAACTGACCTTTAGACATGCCAAGAGGGAGGGTCATTATTAATAAGTGCTGGAGCTGTTTCCTTATATATTCCTTTTACAGGAAAAATGTCACTCAAGGTGTCTGAGTCTGCACAGAGCACTGCCAAACACTTGAGGGGAAACTAATAAATAGACCCTGAAAATTTAAGGATGAAGTATTTAGGCAGATATTCTGAAGTCAGAAAGAGATCAAGCAGTACTTACTGAAAAATAAAGAATTAGCTTGTCAAGAATGATGAAAAGAGGGGAGTTGCATGAATGGCTACTGCCTGACTACTACTAATGCATGTCTCAGCACAGCTTCACTCTGTTGGGATACAATACTCCTTTGCTTCTTCTCTCTCCAGAACCCAAATGTTAGCAGCAATCCGAAGAAGAGAAGCAGGCTACAGCCTGTTTAGTCATTCAGTCTTGTCCCAGATGATGCAAGGGTCTGCAGGCTTGTAGCCTTTTTCTGGCAAATG
The DNA here is from genome assembly GCF_019279795.1 of Protopterus annectens. Lineage (NCBI taxonomy): Eukaryota > Metazoa > Chordata > Ceratodontiformes > Protopteridae > Protopterus > Protopterus annectens. The sequence goes on along the minus strand of NC_056728.1, from coordinate 375,809,011 downwards.
CCTCGGATAGCAACCAGACCAATCAGGTACATTAAGCACAGACAGTCACTCTCCAACCAGAAAGAGTCAGGAATCAATGCACTCTGCTCCTAATCTCACCAGGATCAGAATATAAGCACAGATTCCAAGCTGTCACCTATAAAGGAGTTATTGAGGTTTCTGGTGACCAGCAGTCTCCAGGAAATAATGCAACTGCACTCCTTCTCTCACCAGGAGAACACAGAAGCACTAATCCCAAGATGACTACTGACAGGCAGAATGTGGGCTCTCCAATAACTGGTGGTCTTGTAATAGATACTTAAAGGTAAGATGAAACACTGCAGTGTGCCCTAGAGTTAGATGTGAAAGTAGGTAACTTAAGTTTTACCCGTCTAAAAAGTTGAGTTTTAGTGGACAGCCACTATTTTTAAAACAGCAAAACAGACTGAAAGGGAGGAATGAGTATGAGTATGAGGATGATGTTGTCCTGCAGGGCATGCCTGATTCCATACAGCTATATAAATGCTCATATAGTACTTTGATGTAGGTTTGGACATATGTGCCATTTCCTATGGAGGGGAGGCAGTGAAGCTGTTTATACCTTGATAAAGGACAAATTAATATTCCAGGAATAAAAATTCAAAAGGAGGTATAATTTTCTGTTGGTATTGCGGCATCATCCATGAAGACGGTAGAAAGCTGCTAAATCATAGGCTCATACCTGCTTGTCACACATTCTGAGAGCTCAGTCAAGTCTCTCTTCATACAGTCCGGGAGATACGTTTTAGGTTATTTACATCCACATGCACTATAACTGAGTCATACTGGTACTTGAGGTTTAGTGACATAATTGCTTGCATAATGTGATTAATCTTGGACCCTGGCAGGCAAATAACTGTAAACCTTCTTCTTATTCAGCCTGGTGAGAGGGACATGAGTATGGTTCACAATGTAGTCTCCTATGAGCACACCCTCATATGTGAGTCTATGTGTCTGGTCTTTCGTACGTGCTGTGAGTTATACAATCTGTTTGGTGTTTTTATATACATACATACATATATATATATATATATATATATATATATATATATATATATATATATATATATACACACACACACATGTGTGTGTGTGTGTATTTTTTTTTTATCTATACTTCCCTGGCATAAACTCTAACAATGATGGCTGTGAAATGGGTGCAGTTATATTCAAAATCTCCAGCGAGGGCAACACCAAAGAAATGCTTAGTGTGTTAATCATGGAACTACCATCAGTGCCCTGAAATGCATAACTGTTTATGTTTGTAAAGCCTGTATCTATACCACTTACCATACAGATATCTCAATCTGGCAGAGTCAGCAGATACTTGGGTCCCTATATTGCTGACAGATTCTCCTTTGACCGCTATGCTTCTGTGTTTGTTGTAAAATCCTTCTACTTTGCACACTTTATCCTTTGTGGTATCTCCTCAAGTTCCAAACGAGTTCTCTCCTTTCTGTATTCCTCCTTAATTAAGCTCATCATTAAAAACAATGCCTCCATTGGCACATACTTCACAAAATACTGAAATTGGCTCAAAATACTTCAATGTTTCCTCAACAAAAAGATCTCGGGTCTCAGTACCCCTAGCTACCCTGACAAACTGAAAGACCTGTCTCTCTACAAAAGTGAGATATACATTCCTGAATGGGTCACGTCCACTAAAGTTCCCATGCTATGATTGAACCAGCACTCTAAGATCACAATCACCACAATAAAACCTATACTGTCACATCAACAATACCAGACGGCGTGACAAGTAACTTACCCAATGCATTCCACATTTGTGAAATAGGCTGACTTTACATGTCAAACTCAGTACTTCTCTTGCAACACTGATAAACAGTATTGGATAACTGTAAGAATTCAGGACAAATCCCTGAACTATAAGCTCCAGGGACCTAAACCTTGTCACCACAATAATCAGTACATGCTGGAGGGATAGATTCCTGTCCCAGAGACTTCCCATATTCTGGAACAAACTACCCATTCATGTCAAGCAAAGCTCCTTATTGGCCCTCTTTAAGAAAAACCTTGACGACTGGATGGGAAATAGAAAATTCACCCTGGGGGATCATTTCTGTGCAACTGCTTGACAGGGGCACAGGACAATAATTTTCTAGGGTGGTGAAAGCCAGGGAACCTTTTTGGCTAGGCTTATATAGGCCCCAAGGCCAATAGCCTATTACCTACCTATGAACCTATGAAAAGCAATAAAAATAGCAAATCCATTTTTTCAAAAAATGTGCTATTTTACTCTCCCAAAAGAAAAGTATTATTTTCTTTCAGTCTTCTGTGGATGAAATCAGAGTTTAATTTTTCTGACTTTGTTATATCTACCAGCAGGGAAAACTAGTAATGGGAGTCTGAGTGTGTTATGTACTGCCTGATTAACATACAAAAAAAAAAATAATAATAAAAATGTATTACTTAGGTCAGTTGTAGTTCATAATACAATTTTCAGCCAGTTTAGTCTAATACATTTACTGACATATTCATGCCCAAATTTGTCTCACCATAGGCCTCAGCTTTAGTAAGCAATCTCATTAAATGACAAAGAAGAACATTCACAAGTGATGATCTTTAAACGTGTGGAAATTAGTCCTTGTACAACACAAACACAAGCTATTAGCACATCATTTTAGCTGTTATCTACCCTCACCACTAGTTACAACACAAAAAAAGAGCCAGAAGGGGGGATTCACAGCTGGGTTTCTGTGAAGATACTGAATACCTTAGTAACCCTTCTCCATCTAGTTATTGAAGCCTTGTTACTAAATATTTCATTTATTTATATAGACGTGTGTGTGCATATATATGTGTGTGTGTGTGTGTGTGTGTGTGTGTGTGTGTGTGTGTGTGTGTGTGTATGAAACCAGAAAGTATTCAATTCTCAGTCATAATCCATAAAGGTCCACACACACACACACACACACACACACACACACACACACACACACACACACACACACACACCTCTCAGCTCTCCCGAATTTGGGGGAACACATCTAATTTGTATTCAAACTTTTGTTCCATCCCTCCTGAAATTGGAAATGATTTTGATTGAATAGCACCCACTCAGAGTACCTCTGCCCCAATTATTTTTTTTGTCTATAATTTCGAGATAAAAAGTTGAAAAACATGGCACATACATACAAACACAGATTGTGCTAACAAATATGCAGCTATTTACCACATCAGAGGAGTAAGCCACTTTTTCCTTTTTGTCAGGCTATATCTTGTTAGAGAACAAAACAATCATGTTTATTACAGTCCTTTGCAAAAAACTGTTTACAATTAAAAAAATGAGTACACTCGACAAAACATATAAAATGTCTCCAACTATCTAATCAATAAAAAGGGTCCAATGCCAAGGATAGAAACTTTCCCACTACATCTGTTACAAGCTTGGTGGATTTGGGCATCCTGAAGTAATGTAGAAACTGCTTTATATTTACAGAAAACCAGATACTTCTTAAGCAAACTGGTATGGTACATGAGAGGTGTATTTACACAATGTCACTGGAGGCAAACCTCTCAAATAAAAGCACTCCTAATGTTAATAAGGTTGTCAGTAGCACACATACTGCACCCATCACATACAATTCAAAGCAGACACATACAACTACATATGCTGAGGAACTTAAATGTAACCTTCCTAAACCCCAAATAAAGGTGAAGTACACATAACAAATTCCCCCAGCAACCCTGAATACTCTCTTTCAAAACAGTACTCACATTACCCATACAACCACATCTCATGGAGCCTCTACTTTTAACCCCATAAGGCAAGCCACCACAGAATCCAACTTTCTAGTCAAGGGAGACTCCATTATGAGATAAACTGATGTCCCTCTCAGCAGGCTGAGTAAGGAGAAAGTCACGGCCAGTTGCTTACTTACTCAATCACAGTCCATGTGGGTGTAAATGACCTGAGATGTAAGTCCCAAAATGATATGAAGAAGGACATTGTAGAGCTCTTGGAATATGTGTCTCAGACTGGTATGAGCCTAGCATTAAGCAGCGTTTTACCTTCTCCAAGGATGATGCCACAATATGAAGAAAATATGACTGACATTAATAACTGGCTTAGTTTCTGGTGTCATTCTAACGGGACCCAATGTTTGTCAGCATGGAAGGAAATGGTTAACAGACCATGCATGCTGCTTTTCCAGGGATGGTCTGCATCTGTCCGTTCTAGTATTTCAAATATTAGCTAAAAAATTTTCCACCCCGCATAGTGCTTTTCTAGATAATGCCAAAATGAAAGTACTTCCAAAATAGCAATTCAAAGCCAAGAAAATCTAAAGGTGTTACTACTCAATGCTAGAAGTCTAAACAAAAACCTCACTCCCTAGAAGCTCTCTTTACCCTAAAGAATGCTGCCTTTGTTGCAGTCACTGAGATACGGTTTAAAGATGTGTAGAGCACATCAACAGTACAAGGTTATAATGCCTTCTATACATTTTGACCAGCTACTACACAGATGGGTACTAGAGATGTCTAGATTTACATAAAAAATAAATATGCCTCAAGGCTTTGAGCTTCTCCATGTTCAAAGCACCATAGCCAAAATCCAATGCCACTTTCTTGCAAGCTATAGGTCCCCCTATAAGACCAAGGAAACCCATGCCATATATTTAAATTTACTGAAAACACTCACCATCCAAACAAATAAAATCATTTATTTATTTATTTACAGTTTGATTACCAGGGAGGTCCACTGGGCTCAGGGAGCCAGTTTTCAGTGGAGGCCCAGGGAGAAAAGCTCCATATTACATACTAGTAAATTAAAGTAAAATTATACATAATAATGTGGTAAAGTACAATTGCAAAATACAAGAAAATTCTTAACATATTTACATAGTTGATTGGAGAACCAATTGTAACTGTACAACATTTAAGCTGGTAGAGGCAAAATATAATGTTTACATAGTTATAAGAGTTCACAATTGCAGATAAACTGTAAATAGTTCTAAACTAATATTTGAAGGTTTGTAGTAAATATAAGTTTAGAAGAATTGGGTGAAATAAAGGAGGAAAGTACACTATTAGTTGAGCATACATTACAGTTTCTGGAGTATTCAGAGAGAGGTAGTTAAACAGTAGTAAAAGTGGAGTTCAAACTTGGCAGATGTGTTTGTCATAGTTAAACAGCATCAGCTACTGCATGTAGTTAGTAAAGAATATCATTCCCAATTGGGGAGAGGAGATCGAAGACTAATTACAGCATTTAAAATACATGCGTTTAAGGTATTAATGTAATATTTTTAATGTAATGTTACATTACATCCAATATCCATGGGCAACTTTAATTACACCACTATTAACTGAAAATCAGCCTGTTTTCAATGGAGACCTGGAGAAAAAAGCTCCATATATAATTATTACAAAGCTAATATCAACAAAGTTAACAAGTACAATACAATTTTCAAAAACCACTAAAACACAATAATACAGAAGACAGAATAACAACATTTGAGCAAGGTGTTGTAACAAAGCATTGAATGAAATTAAAACATAAGTATTTTGGAGTACATAAGTATAATGTGGAGTGCAGGCATTTATGCACTCAAAGTTTCATGAGGTGAGAGGTAGGAAGAATTAGAGGAGGACAGTGAAAGGTAAATAGGATGAGTTATGAGAAAGGAAAAAAGGGAGAGGGAATGGAAATGAAATGAAGGGAATCTCTAGGTTGAGTTTTGAGAAAGGAGAAAAAAGGATGGGGGAGTAGAAATGTGATAGAGGGAGTCAGGTGGGGTGAGAGCATGAGCATTTCCAGTGAGAAGTGAGATGGGAATGGAGCATGGTCTTGAAGGTGGAGTAGTTTTGGGTGATTCAGATGTGGGGGAGGGGAGTGAATTCCATAGTCAAGCGATGGAGAAAGACAGGAGAAACTGCCCAGGTGTGTGTAAGGGTTTGTACACTTCGAGAAGGTTCTGGTTACTGGACCTGAGTAGTCTGTCAGGATGATCCAAGGTGAGTATAGAGGAGAGGGAATGGCAGTTAGAGGGTTTGAAAATGAGTTTGTGAGAAGTTAACAGTTGAATGTAAGAAAGATATTAGGGGAGTTCCAGCCAGTTCAAAGAGTGGAGTGCATCTCAGTGGTGGGAGGAGGATTTGGTCCCAGTAGCAAACTTAGAGATTTTATTGTAGCAGGATGACAGTTTTGACTTTAGGGAGGATTGAAGGTTGGTGAGGAGAGGGGCTCCATACGAGAGAGGGGAAGAGGTAGGAAATAGAGAGTATATGTTTGGATGATGGAGTGAGATAACGGCTGTGACGATACAGCATTGTGAGCTTTTGGTGTGTTTTCTTAATACTAGTTTGTATATGAATGTCATACTTTAAATGTTCATCAATGATAACACCTAGAAGCTCTGTATGGGAGACTATTCTATTTCTACCTGTGTCATTGATTTATTTATCAATAAGAAAAAGGCTATAATCTAAGCTCATAGGTAAGTACTAGGCTAGCTGCCCATGTGGATCATTTTAAGCCTAGCCAATTTCCCTTCCAAAGGTGAGAATCAAGTTCTGTACCTTGCTTGTGTGAGGAAAACACCTTAACCATTACATCATCCCTAACCCCAACTTTTACTCTTCAATATCATTATCAAGGCTCAAATTACATAGTACAACAATGGTTTACATTTTTACAGGAAATGTCTTTTAAACCAATGTAAACACCCTAAATAAAAAAGCTCCTAAACAAACTAAAACCTTGCTGTCTAGCTGCCAATCAACTGCCAAATTAATTCCTAAAAATCGCTGCCCCATCTAAAGCCTACCCAGTTTCTGTACTAATCAAACATTCAATCTCCAAACAATATGTGCCCCTCCTCTGTAAAGTCTCTCACATCATTCCTCTCCACAAAGGAGAACCCTCTACAGATATTTCCAACTACCGCCCCATAGCCATCCTCCCACCCATAGCCAAAATCTTTAAAAAAATGCATTCACCTACAACTCCTCAACGACCTTACCTCTAACAACCTCCTCTTCAATGCTCAACACAGTTTTAGACCACAGTATAGCACAAACACAGCCTTGTTATCCTCCACCAATACCATATACCACCTAATGAACAATGAACAACTAGTTTCTGCAATCTTCCTGGACATGACAAAAGCCTTTGGCACCATCTCCCACCAACTACTACTAAATAAACTTGCTACTTACAATCTCAGTCCAACATCCCTAACATGGCTTCTCAGTTACCTATCAAACCATCAGCAGGCTACTAAATGGGATAACAAACTCTCCACTACTGCCTGTATCCACAGGTGGACCCCAAGGTTCCATACTTGGCTCCCTCCTCTTTATAACATTTACTAATAACCTTAATACAGCTACCCAACTAGTCTCAATCATACAATAAACAGATGATACATCCCTTATCTGCTCTGCCCCTTCCCCACAACAACTACAAATAAAATGCAAAAAGCATTCCAAGATATTGAGCCTTACCTATCCAACAACCAACTCATTCTCAACCCAAACAAAACCAAATTAATAATCTTTACAAACAAATCCAACATGACCAACTATCCACCCCCCTCTCAATCCACTCCTCAAACAGTACCATAATTGAACCTACCAACCAGGCCAAACTCCTAGGTATCACAATAGACAATCATCTCAAATTTGATATTCACATTTCCCTAACTATCAAAAAAGTGAACTGTAAACTCGGCGCACTTTATAGGGCCAAACCCTACCTGACTTCCCAAGCCTGGCTAGCCACAGCAAGAGCACAACTTCTCTCCACACTTCTCTATTGCTTACATATATTCACCAACTTATGCAAGGCAGACCTCCAAAACCTTGAATCCTGCTACAACAAAATCTCCAAGTACGCCACTGGAGTAACCTGAGTGCTTGTGTTATGTGGCGGATCCTAGTGCCCGACAGGCAGTGTGCCTGACGATAGAGTCACCTATTACAAGTGTATCAGGTGTGTTGTTTAGCCATAAGGGTTGTGACTGTTCGGCACACTGGCTATGTGTTGCACATGTTTTGGGTGTCTGATCTGGAGGTCTCTGCTGCTTAGGCAGATTTTTATTTAGAGCCTCCGAGTATGTTTTTGTGTGTTTATGTGTTTGGTTTGCTGTCGTGGTAGGTCTATGTGAGACTGGAATTGTAGTGAGTGTGGTTTCCTTCTCCTCCTGACTGGTTACGCCAGTACTGAGTTGAGAGAGCTTAGCCTCCAGTTTGGCTATATGGTTGCATCTCTCACATGTGTTGGAATTTGTTGGGAGGAGGAGAGGGTTGTCTGTGTACATGAGGCAGTTGTAACATTGCCTCAAGATTCCCAGATTCACCAGCTGGACCGGAGAGGAGATTGACAACTGACCTTTGGACATGCTAGAATAGTATTGGGAATTCCTTTATAAATGAAAAAAAGGGCCAATGGGGAACAAGGTACTCAAGGGGAGTTTGTGAGGGTGTAGTGCTTTTAATTTTTTTAGTGCTGACTTATATAATTGCTTAAATGAGCAAGTGCCAGGTAACTTAAATGGAATGTGTTACAGGTAACTTAAATGCAAAAACGACAAACAGTAACTTTCTTTCAAGTGAAACAAGGAAATAAGTACAGTAAGCAATGCAGATATCACTAGGGATCCACAGAAGCGCTGCGTTTTATGTGGAATTAGCTTTTCAGGGAAATAACAAGCAAACAAACAACAAGCATACAAACAAAGCTAGATTCAGCAGGCCTGGATCTAGTCTATGCTACAGCAAACAAGGTGTACCAATTACAGTAAGAAGCAGTTCAAATATGCAGGCACTATAAGCCTTTAACCAGAAATTCCCAGCTCAGAAGGGCAGAGTCCAGCCTCTCCTCCCACAAGAGTGCAGACCACAAACTCTCTTAATGTAAAATAACTGGCCGGAAGTCCAAGTGCTTAAACCAGAATTAATACACTTTTAGAATAACAGACACTGAGCCCTCAATCAGCAGTTCCCAACTTACAAGGATGTAAGCTACCTGTTCTGCCACTACAGTGAAGACCACAAACCTTCCTAATGTAAAACAACTGGTCTGAAGCCCAAGTGCTTAAACTAAAAGGCTTAGAATGAGTTACACCAAGCAGTAATAAATACAACTGAGTACTTTTAAGATGACGCAAAAGCAAAATAAAGCAGGAAGAAACACAAATACAGTAAAAGCAGATAACATTTTTTTTTCTTTAGTGGAAAGAGAGAAAGGAGTAGCAGAAACTAAGCTGAAGGAGAAGGTCATGGTGAGCTGCCTGTCAGGCGCTAGGATCCGCCACATAACACAAGCACTCAGGTCACTCCAAGGCAAGTACAGATATGACTCAGTCATTGTCCATGCTGGTGTGAATGACCTGAGACGTACCTCCCTGGACTACATGAAAAGAGACATAGAGGAGCTCTCTGAGCATGTAGCCCAGGCCGGTATGACCCTGACCTTGAGTAGCGTCTTACCCTCACCAAGAATATGAAGACAAGATGATCAATTTCAACAAATGGCTTAAGTATTGGTGTCATTCAAAGGGGATCCAATGCCTGTCAGCATGGAATGACATGCTCGACAAGCCACAATGCTTCGCTAGGGACGGCTTGCACCTGTCACCCCTGGGCTTTCGGATATTGGCAAAGGCTCTTGCTACCCCCATAGTGCCTTTTTTAGGCAAGGCTCAAAAGACAAACCCACCTCCATAGGTATCACAAGGGATAAGAAACTAAGAGTAATGCTACTCAACGCCAGAAGTCTAAACCTCAAGATCCACGCACTCGAAACTCTCCTTAGCATGGAGAACATTGATATCTGTGCAGTAACAGAAACCTGGTTCAAGGCTCCCCAGCACTATCAGGTTATACCTCATACCATGCTTTTCGGCCCCAAAACTTATACCGAACCACAAAAGGAGGGGGAGTATCAATATTCGTCAAAGATACCACACCTCCAGGTTGGTGGCACAGCACGAAGCATCAGAGACTATCCATGTGCAACTAACAGTGGGCAGAACTGCCTTCCAGTTTATAGCCTGCTACAGACCACCCTCCCAAACCCAGGAACCCCACTCGGCCTTCCTGAGAACACTGGAAAATATGAAGGTCTCTCCAAACACCATTATATTGGGCAACTTCAACTACCCAAACATAGACTGGGAGCATTACTCTAGCTCCAACACCCTAGCCCAAAGGTTCCTAGAATTTATAAACTCAAATGCTATGGAACAACTTGTTACTACTCCCACAAGAGGAGAAAACATACTGGACCTGATCATCACCAACATGGGGACTTTATGCTCCAGACCAGAAGTGTATCCCTCACTGGTAAGATCAGACCATAAACTAATCACACTGGATATTCACATCCCGAGTCCACCCCCTGCCCAGAAAACCACAGTGAAAAACTTCTCTAAAGCAAATTTCACACTCCTCAAAACCGAGGTGGAATCCTTCAAAGCCCCCGGGCCTGTGGAAAATACGGCCCAGACCGCAGAATCCTTTATAAGCGCATTCTATGAACACCTTCAGGAATGCATGGATCATGCAATCCCAAATAAAACCAAGACCCAATCCTCCAAAGGCAGACGTCCTGTCTGATGGACCCCAGCCATAAACAAACTATACAATAGAAGGAGGAAGCTACTACATGACAGAGCAAAATCCCAAAAAGGGAAGGCATCTCTGATCTGTATTAGCAGAAAACTACGGGCACTCATAAAATTGTCTAAGGCCAGCTTCGAGAGAAAAATTGCACAGGACACTAAGGATAATCACAAGACTTTCTTTAGTTATGTTAGTAACCTGGGTGGAAATTCCCAGATATGCTCAGAATTAGTCCAAAATGACAAAAAATACACCGAACCCACAGACATTGCCAACATGCTAGCTGACAGGTTCAGCAACCCCCACCAAAGGGCAAATATCTATCCCAGCAGAGTGCTGCCCCTGACATCTCAGATGCTCAGGTAAGAGCCGCCCTCTCCAAAGCAAAAACACAGCATCAATGGGACCAGGCGGTGTCCCGGGCTCGTCCTACATGAACTCCAAGAAGAGCTAAACCCAAACATAAAACTACTGTTCAATCTCAGCATTACTACAGGATATGTACCCAAAGAGTGGCGTACAGCAACAGTGGTTCCTCTCCACAAATGTGGTGCCTCAACGGATCCTGGAAACTATCGCCCCATAAGCCTGACTAGCTTGGTCTGCAAAGCTATGGAAAGGATCATCACGGACCTCATAAATAAAGATATTGGGGACCTACAGACACTGGATCCTACCCAGTTCGGCTTTGTTAAGGGCAGATCCTGCCTCTTAAACCTGGTCGACTTCTTTGAAACAGTCACCAAGGACATTGATGAGGGGAAGGTGGTCCACACAGCCTACCTGGACCTCGCAAAAGCCTTCGATACAATACCCCACTCGGGCATTATAGATAAGCTCACCAGCTTAAATATAAACCCCTATGTCACTAGATGGGTTGCAAACTGGCTCAAGGACAGAACCCACATGGTTAGAATTGCTGGAGCCATGTCAGACTCCAAACCAGTTACAAGTGGCGTCCTACAAGGCTCAGTCCTGGGACCTCTCTTGTTCGGTATATATTTCTCGGAGGTACAGGCCAACACGGAAGGACTGTGGCTGACCAAGTTCAGATGACTACAAACTGGGCCATAATCGACTCTCCAGCCGACACAAGCATCCTCCAAAAGGGCCTCATAGAAACAGACAACTGGTGCCAGAGCCATGGCCTCAAGCTAAAGCCAAAAGTGTATAGTCATCCCTTTGACAAAAACAAAGTGCCCACAAATTACCACATAGGTGGTAATCCATTAAGTACAGAAGAAGTAATTAGGGACCTGGGGACCCAAGTTGATAACAATCTCTCATTTGACAACCACGTGGCCAAAGTGGTTAGAAAAACATTTTATATAGCCCACCTAATCATGAAGGGATTCACATCTAGATCAGGGAGGTCATCGTGCCTCTTTACTCATCCCTCATCAGGCCCATAATTGAGTACAATGCCCCTTTTGGGATGTACCTTACCAGACACCTGCAGCAACTGGAAAGACCCCAAAAGTACCTCACCAAGAGGATCAAAGGGCTCAAACAGATGCCATATGCTGCCCGGTTAAAGAAACTCCAGCTCTACTCAGTGGCATACCGCTTGCTCAGAGGCGATCTGTGCCTGATGTATAAAGCCATGTCCAACCTGGAATTAATGGACATGCTGCACCTCAGAAAATCCAAATCCCATCGAGCCACGCTCGAGACTTGAACCTCAGCACTGTAATAAGTAGGACATGATGGAGGGACAGTTTCATAACACTGAGGCTCCCTTCATTCTGGAATAAAATCCCAGTCCAGGTTAGGCAGAGTCCCTCATTGACTCTCTTCAAGAGGAATCTTGATGAGTGGATGGGAGATCGTAGGTTTACCCCGGGTATCACTTCTGTGTCACTGTTAGACAGAGGCACAGTATACTAACCTCGAAAAACGGCATAGCAAAATTAATTTAAAATGGGTGGCAAAAGCCAAACACACTCTGGCTAGGCTTATAAATGCCCTGGGGCAGATAGCCTAGTATGAACTTATGAACCTAATCAACCCCATAAAGCTCATCACTGCTCCGCACTTCTACAACTAAACTGGCTAGATCTTTCAAACCTTCTAACCTTAAACCAACTCACCATTGCACACAAAGTCATTCATAGCCCGCATACCTGTTCTGCAATCTTAACTCTTCTCCAGCCACAGATACACTGCAGACCCCTAAGATCCTCCAACAGGCCACTGCTCAAAATAACACAATCCCATAACTACCATTGTGACTATCTCTACTCTAACAAAATAGCTAAGGCCCGGAATGCTCTCCCACATAATATACAAAGCACCCCCTGCTATTCTTCTTTTAAAATGGAATTAAAGCCAACCCGGATAACTCCTCTCTCCTCAGCCACATTGTTACTCTCTTACATTACATTTTTCACCTGCTATATCAGTTATGCAAACATTTTTAAATTAATTAAATTCTCAATCTCTGAATAAACGTGCCTTGTTAAGCTAGGCCTGCTCTTCAGCTGCTTTTCACCTTTACAGCTCTAAACTGGTTTCCATATCACTATTGATTGCTACATCTCTACTTGAGGCTATTAATGTAAGAATAGTAGTCACAATTACATCTGAGTATTATTCAATTTTCTGTTAGTTCTGATGTAAATACTGTACTTATTTTTTCATTTTAAATTCTCTTATGCAATTTTCTGTATCTTACTACAATCATTCTGATGTAATTTCTGCATTTTATTATTGCAGTGTTTTGTAACTAGAGCTTTTCTGCCCGGGTCTCGGCTGAAAGTGGGCAATCCAGCCCAGCCAGACACTACCCGGTAAACAAATGTAAAATAAATAAATAGATAAAATACTACTTGCTGAAGATTGAAAATAAGTAGCACATACCAAAGTGTTAGACATATGCCACCAAAGGCTGCTAAACACTTTGTCAGAAATGCAACTGAAAGCAGTGCAGCAGTGTGGATAGTCTCCTGATAAGTACTGATTACACATCACCTTTTTCCTAGAAAATCTACACGGGATTTATGTGACCTTGAGGCTGATACATCACACACACACACACACACACACACACACACACACACACACACACACACACACCATGGTAAGGATCATGTCTATGAAAGGGGAATGCAGTTGGAATTTCATCCTTTTCATGGGGAACCAATTTATTGAATGTAATTGAGCTCATTTCCTAAAAAGTGTTGCATCACAGAATTTTGATTTGGGACCAAGTTCACCTATCTTCACAACCTCTTCCTTAGATATAATAACTCCTGGGTCATACTACTACTACTACTACTACTACTACTGGCAAAAAGGTCTTTTGAAAAGTTTGTGCTTGATGAAAGTGATCACTTTGTGTTAGTTTCCTACTGGCCTTCTTGCCTACTGTATTCAGATGGCAGAGAACTGCTAATTCCATGGCAGTTAGGGCTGTTACCTTTGTGCACTGGCAATCTAGCTTTGAATGTATATCTAAATGGTGTACATCACTGTCCTTCCTCATATAACACACTATTTTATCTTGTATGTATAGAAGGAGAAACACACAACGAGGCAAACAAAGAAAGGCTCATCCAGACTCTGCTACACTTTGCTGTGAAGGAAAGGTTAGTTTGCTTTTATTTTTTGTATTACTGTATTGCCTTTCTATATTTTGAATACTGTAGTTTGTTTTCTTTACCTTGTGTTTTGCTTGCATTCTGTTTTAACAGTATATTAAAACTTCAAAAGAGACCACAGCTCTCTCTCTTCTGAGTCAGGCAGAAATAAGAACTGATTAATTAAGGACTCATTCATAAGACAGAAGTGGTCACTTAAGGTTAATCACTTGTTAACAGAGGGGGTGGAGCTAGGAACTAAAATTTCTATTTAAGGAGTAAACTAAAACATTTCAGAGCTTTACCAGAAAGGCTCATCCAGACTCTGCTACACTTTGCTGTGAAGGAAAGGTTAGTTTGCTTTTATTTTTACCACTGTCTTTCTAGTTGCCCGCCTTTTATGTTAATCTGACCATATATCTCATTTCTCTCTAATTTCACTGGCTTATGTGAGTAATCACAAAATCATCATTTTTGAAATCCCACCCCTTCAATTATTTAAATTTATTGTCCATCCTACAGTATTTCATAGTACCAAAATACAAAAGTGCCCACCCCTTTCAATCCATCTTGCTGTTTTAAAAATAGTAACTCCACTAAACCTTAACTTTTTAAACAGGTAAAGTTACCTACTTTCACATCTAACTTCTCTAGTGCACACTGCAGAGTGCATTCTTTTCAATCTTACCTTTAAGCATCCCTGTGACTAGCACTTTCTCTAATACCTGCTGGAAAGCACTAGGAAGCCTTAAACTCATACAAACACTGAACTCTTCTTGTTAACAAGGAGAAATTAATAGTAGGCACTAAACAGCCTATCAATGCAAAGTACCTTGCTAAGGAAACAGCTCCTATACTTTACAAAGAAGAAAAAAAAAAGCCCCAAACCAGGCATGTCCAAGGGTCAGCTTCCGGTGATTTCTCCTGTCCAACTGGTGAATCTGGGCATACTGGGGCAATGCAGCAATTGCCTCATGTACACAGACAACCCTCTCCTCCTACCACCCAACACTACAACCTGTGAGAGATGCACTTACATAGCCAAAATGGAAGCAAAGCTCTCTCCACCCAAGATTGTGCTAAACAGTCAAGAGGAGAAGGTTAACACCCACACTACACCTCAAGCAACACATAGCCCTTCTAAACCCGCACCACCAACACCCACATATAGCAACACTAAATCCACATATGCAGAGGCCCTTAACTGTAACCTGCCCAAGCAACAAAGACCTCTGAAGCTGAAACGCAAACAAACACCAATCACAACCAATGTGTCACATAGTTCACAACACCAGTGTGCCACCCAGCAACAGCCCCTAAGGCAAGACAATGTACCTAACACTTTAGTCATAGGTGACTCTACAGTCCGGCACACTGATGTCCCTCTCACCAGGTTAAATAAGGAGAAAATTACAGTCAGCTGCCTGTTGGGTGCCAGGATCCGCCACATAACGCATGCACTCAAGTCACTCCACAACAAGTACAAATATGGCTCTGTCATTGTCCATGTTGGAGTGAATGACTTGAGATGTACCTCCCAGGACTACATGAAAAGAGACATGGAAGAGCTCTCGGATCATGTGGCCCAGGCAGGTATGACCCTAGCCCCGAGTAGCATCCTGCCTTCGCCCAGAATGATACCACAATATAAGGATAAAATGATTGACTTCAACAATTGGCTAAGCTTATGGTGTCATTCCAAGGGGATCCAGTATCTGTCTGCCTGGGATGACATGATTGACAGACCACGATGCTTTGCCAGAGATGGTCTGCACCTGTCGCCCCTGGGATTCAGGTTACTGGCTAAGGCTCTTGCCACCCCTATAGTGCTTTTTTTTAGGCAAACTTCAAAGGACAAAACCACCACCGTAACAGGTACAAGCATGCAAAATCTGAAGGTAATGCTACTCAATGCTAGAAGTCTAAACCTCAAAATGCACTCTCTCGAGGCAGTCCTAAAAATGGAGAACATTGATATCTGTGCAGTAACTGAGACCTGGTTCAAGGCTCCAGAGAGCACCCCTGCAATACCAGGCTACAACTCTTACCACACTTTTCGGCCACCAAACCAGGACCGAAACACTAAAGGTGGAGGAGTGTCAATATTCACCAAGGATATTCACACCACCAGGCTAGTTGGCCAACACAATGTGTCTGAAATTCTCCAAGTGCAACTAACACTAGGTAAGACTGCAATACAAATTGTAGCTTGCTACAGATCCCCCACCATACCCCAAGATTCTCACTACACCTTTCTAAACATACTGGAAAATATTAAGATAGAACCAAACACCCTAATACTGGGTGATTTTAACTACCCTGCCATTAACTGGGAAAACTACTCATGTCCCAACACCTTTGCATAGCGGTTCTTGGAATTCATAAATTCCAACGCCCTGGATCAACTAATCCATAGTCCCACCACGGGCTCCAATATCCTAGACCTTGTCATTACCAACATGGGAAATCAATGCTCCATACCTATGGTCCCCCCCCCTCGTTAGTCTGGTCTGACCATAAGCTAATCACCCCTAACATCCACATCCCACCCCCAGTAAAGAAACCACCATAAAAACTTCTCCAAAGCCAACTTCATGCTACTCAAGTCAGAAGTGACAAACTTCATGACACCCATGCAGACAGGAACTGAAAGTTCAACTGCTGAATCCTACACTAAGGCACTGTCTGAGCACATCCACTCATGCATGAATCGTGCCATCCCAAATAGAACCAAAATGCTCTCATCCAAAAAAGGAAGCCAATCTGGTGGTCCCCTGCTATAAACAAACTTTACAACAAAAGGAAGAAACTTTTGCAGAAAAGAGGAAAATCCCAGGATGCAAAAAACTCCCTTACTAGCCTCAGTAAGAAACTGAGATGCCTCATAAAATCCTCCAAAGCTAGTTACGAAAATAAAATTGCCAAAGATTCCAAAGACAACCACAAAGCATTCTATAACTATGCCAAGAATCTAAATGGCAATGCTCAGATCTGCTCTGAGCTAAAACAGAATGGCATTAAATATACTGATCCGAAGGATATTGCCAATATCCTAGCAGATCGATTCAGTGCCAACTTCACCCCCCCCTCACCCCCTAAATGGCCCATCTCAATACCGGAAGATTGCCAAATTCCAGTAATAACGGCCACACAGGTACAAAATGCACTCTCTAAAGCCAAGAATACAGCATCCATGGGACCAGATGACATCCCGGGCTGTGTACTACATGAACTACAATATGAACTGGCACCTCACCTAAGTGCCATGTTTAATCATAGCCTCACCTCAGGTTTCGTGCCCACTGAGTGGCGCAGAGCTACAGTTATCCCAATCCACAAGGGGGGATCCACCTTGGATCCCGGAAACTACCGTCCCATCAGTCTGACAAGCCTTATCTGCAAGGCCATGGGCGTATTATCATGGAACTTATAAACAAAGACATTGGCAACCTTCAAACACTGGACCCCACCCAGTTTGGGTTTGTGAAGGGCCGATCTTGTCTCCTGAACCTGATTGACTTCTTTGAATCAGTCTCCAGAGCCATGGACAAGGGTAAGGTGGTCCACACAGCCTATCTAGACCTTGCCAAGGCCTTTGACACCATCCCCACTCTGGAATCATCGATAAACTTACTAAGTTGGGCATTAATCCCTATGTCACCCAATGGGTTGCTAAATGGCTTACTGATAGAACCCACACTGTAAAAGTAGCCGACTCCAAATCCAGCTCCAGACAAGTGACAAGTGGAGTACCTCAGGGTTCAGTCCTGGGGCCGCTCTTGTTTGGCATCTACTTCTCTGAAGTACAGGTCAACACTAAGGGACTCTAGCTAACAAAGTTTGCAGATGACTGCAAACTGGGAGCCATTACTGAATCCCAAATGATGTGGATACTCTACAAAGGGCCTTACAGAAACAGATGCTTGGTGCCAGAGCCATGGGCTCAAGCTCAATGCCAAGAAATTTATTGTTATCCCTTTGGGAAAAACATGTATCCATGAATTACCATACAGGTGGCAGTACACTAAACACAGAAAGTGTGATAAGAGACTTAGGGACACAGGTGGACAGTGGTCTCACCTTCGATAACCACATCGCCACAACAGTCAGGAAATCCTTCTATGTGGCACACCTCATCACGAAGGGCTTTTCATCCAGAAAAAAGGAGGTCATTGTCCCACTGTACTCATCCCTCATTAGACCCATTATAGAATACAACGCCCCATTTGGTATGTACCTCTCAAGACATCTGCAACAACTGGAAAGGCCTCAGAAATACCTCACTAAAAGAATCACAGGCCTAAAGCAGATGCCCTACGATGACCGCCTTAAAAAACTCCAGCTATACTCTGTCGCATATCGTCTACTCAGAGGCGATCTCTGCTTAACATACAAGGCCATGTCAAACCCAGAGCTGTTGGACATGCTACATTTAAAGAAATCCCAATCCCTCAGAGCTGCACGCTCCAGGGATCTAAACCTTGTCATCACAATAAACAAAACATGCTGGAGGGATAGGTTCCTGACCCAGAGACTCCCCAGATTCTGGAATAGATTGCCCATATATGTAAAGCAGAGTGCCTCTTTGGACCTCTTCAAGAGGAACCTTGACGACTGGATGGGAGAAAGGAAATTCACCCCAGGGATCACGTCAGTCGCCCTGCCAGACAGGGGTCCAGGACAGTAAATAATGTGGGAAGAAATAGCCAGGGAATTGTTATGGCTAGGCTTGTATAGGCCCTAGGGCTGATAGCCTAGTACCACCCTATGAACCTATGAACAAAAAGGACTAAAAGTTATACACATATATGGAAATGGCCAAAGGAATCTAGACATCATTGCCTCTTAGCTCTACCACATGCAGGAAATGCCTTGCTTGTCAGGACTACCTTGAGATCAATGGTCATTTCCAAAAAAACATCCTCTCCCTGGTTTTGGTGCATGTGTGTGTGTGTGTGTGTGTGTGTGTGTGTGTGTGTGTGTGTGTGTGTGTGTGTGTGTGCATTAGTGCGCTCAACATTTGCCCCATGCTTGTGAGATGTCTACCATTCTATTGATCTACTCTACTCTCAGCACTCCAAGTAAAGTCATGACATTATCAACTTTAAACCTACAGCAATCTTACCCTCCTTCTCAAAAACAACTGCTAAACTATCTCCTGCAGGAAGAACTCCTATTCCCCGGACAACTTCTTAGTACTAACACTGCACTTCTAACCTGTATAGAAACTGTCAATAAAGCTAGAGATAATGGCAAACTAGTCTCCTTCTCATTTCTAGACTTGTCTAAAACCTTCTGCGACAATTGGGGAGAGATGGGCAAAGGCTGCCAGCCTAGTCAAATAGAATTTGATATATAGTTCTATCAACTGTATAAATAAATGTACAATACAGGCTTGTGTTTTCAAATGAAAGAAAAACACTGTAAAATGTGAACTTCAAGATTGTTACAACATTGCCCCATTGCTGTAAAGAAAAAACTAAGTCAAGCCTTTCAAATTTGTCTTTTGAAATTGAAATGATTTTATGACATTCTTTGATCTTTAAAGTTGGTTCCGGTCAGGCTGGCTGAAGACATCCTGTCTATTGTGTTAACTAAGGACTAATTGCTAGCGTATATATGTGAAATGCCTTTTAGTGTTGTATTCTTCTGTGCAGGTGTTAGCTTGCTAAATAATGTAAATGGAGTTTCTATTAGCCTGGGAACTTGGAGCAGGTGTCAAGATGATGCAATATGAATACTGGGAAACCTAAGTGCCAAAAATGATGTAATTTTGGGAGGGCCTTAGAGACATGTTTGTTAGTAATGTTTAAATACTATTTCTCACAAGAGACTGAAGGCATTTTGATCTTGATATCCATCTTACCAGCACTCTGCTTATGCTCACATGTACGTTTTTAGCACTGTGATTTCTTGTAGGAATAGCTAAAGCTAGTAAAGATTAATTAGGTATTTTTCTTTGAAATCAGACCTGTCCTAAGTTTCTGTGTGATCTCTGAACTCTTAGATATCTCTGTGGCGTAGTAGTTTTGTCTTGTGTCTTAATTATTTATTATTAAATATTTTTAAAACCTTCTACCCATGGCTGCTTTGTGTAGAGATAAGCTCTAGAATACATTGCATATATATATAGAGTTTACTGACTAAGTCACTCCAAATTAAGCCTTCAGACTGTTTAGTCATACTAGCATTGGATATTAATATTGCACAGTAATAACTGGACATCATTTTAAGGGCCTTTTAGTAGCTGATATTATTAACTGGGTGGTGGCAGTAATTACTATTGTATAGTCTGGGTAAAGGGGCACAGCTGGAGAATCTTTGTCAGCCTTTCCCAGGAGGGTTTGTGAAGTTGTATAAATACTTATCTCAAGGTGTGTGTGTGTTGTGTCAGCTACTTGGCAGGGACATGAAGCACTGGTTGGACAGAGAGGGCTTGCCCAGTTAGGCTGAGACCTGGACCCTATAGCTGTGCCAGTGGGGAGTCTTATTGGAGACCTGGTGAGCAAGGGAGCAGCCAGCCCCAAACTGACTGTGATCTCTGTGTGCACTTAAGGGAAATTGTACTTTACTGTGTGTATTAGTTATCCTTTCCTCTTCTAGGAGACGACCTCCCTGGTGTTAGTGGTGAGGATTGAGGCTCCTTGATTGCTGGGTCAGGGCACGGTCATCACAAGTGGTGGCAGTGATGGGATGTACTTCACATACTAACTGGCTTGTAGTGGTGTAGTTAGAGCGAATTCCTGTAGCTTATATACAGTGATCTCTGAAAGTGTTTTGTACTCTAATACAGCCACGCAGTGTATACTCAGATTTCAGATCACAATTGTTTTATTTCTCTTGTTAGCTTCGTGTTAGTCAGGGTGAGCAGGCAGCATGTCAGCAGAAGAGTATGGAAAGCTGACAAGAAGCCAGCTGGCGGAGATGTGCCAGGCTAGGGGGCTGGTGCATGGGAACCTGATTAAGGCAGACATGATTGCAGCCTTGGTTACAGCTGCATCAGAAAACAGCAGCCTGGAGGACAATTAGACTGACAGTGGAGATACAATATCCTCAAAGAAAGGACAGCTCAACCTTTCTGCAGTGGACTTAAAAATCCTGCTGGAGCTAAAGAGACTTGAGTTAGAGACCAGACGTATGGAACTTGAAGCAGCCAAGAGAATGAGGAGCCTAGGAGCTGAAGAACAGGAACGGCAAAGAAAGCATGAGAGGGAAATGCTGACTCTTTGCCAGAGTCATGAAGGTAATGGGGAAGGGAGTAACCGGAACCCAGAAGCACAAACGGTCAGTAAATTTCTTCCACAGTTAAAAGAGGAGGATAATTTTGATAGCTTCATTCATATGTTTGAGCGGGTATGTAAACAGTATGAAGTTGACCAAGGGCTCTGGGTATGACTCCTGACCCCCTTACTCCATGGTAAAGCTGCAACTTCTTCAGCAAAAATGCATGACACTGACTGTTTTGATTATACTGCTGTAAAAAGACATTTATTAGAATGTTTTAAGCTAAAACCTGAAATGTATAGGAAAACGTTTTGTGAGCATAGACGTAAGGCAGATGAAAATGTATGCGAATATGTTTTGAACTGAGCACTTATTTTCATAGCTGGGTGAGCAGATGTCAGATCACCACTTTTGAACGGCTGGCAGACATTTTGGTAAGGAAACAAGCCCTTAGCACTTTGTCTGAGGACATGAGGATCTGTTTAGCTGATAAACAATGTGCTACTTCAGAAGAGTTGGGGAAGAAGGGACACCTATACCTAGCAAGCAGGGCAGCCCTGCACAGGAAAGGGACCCCCCAGTACTGCTCATGGGTCTAAAGGAACGCATGGTGGGCAGCACAGACTGCCCCAACAGAATCTGCCAGTAGCAGGGGAAGCCACTAGTCCAGGTACATGTCCAGGAGCTAGGGTTAAATGTTATGAATGCAACCAGTGGGGCCATGTGGCATACAGATGTCCAACGAGGCAAGGTGGGGAACCAAAGGTGAGGGAGCCAGTAAATGGAAAAGACAAAATGCCAACAGTGGGTTGTCTTGCGACAACAGGGGTATGGAACTACCATCCTGCAGATGTCCTGAGAGGGAAGGATTTCGATGAGGCAGTACTATGTACTTATGCAGTTACATGCAGTGAGGCTAGGAGACAAGCATGTGGGTCTGGTAGCCTGGTGGAGACCCAGACAGACTGCATACTTGCAGCCAGGACTGCTAAGGTGGTTACATCAGGGGGTGAGCTATGCTGTAGCAGTAAGACTGAATGTGAGCCACAGCTGCTTGTGGGTACTGATGTTCCCCTGGACAGGGTAACTGCAAAGGAAGAGGTGTGTAGTAGTACCCATGCTGACAGTGAGGCACCGCTGTCAGAGGATGCCAGACTTCCTGTGGAAGGGGAGCTGGGAAGGGTTACAAGGAGGGAGTTGAGACAGGCTCAGCTCTCAGACCCTACATTGCAAGGCCTGAGTCAGGTAGCTAGGGAGGTACCTGATTCTCAAGGGAAGGGGGAATCTGTATACTGGAACAAAGGGGTACTGTACAGAGAGTGGACCCCTGAGGAGGGGCTAGAACGTGAGAGAGTATAGCAGTTGGTAGTGCCTAGAGCTTACCATCTGGCGCTTCTAGCCATAGCCCATGACATTCCCTTTGCAGGTCATATGGGCATAAAATGCACAAAGAGGCATATTATGCAGAACTTCTATTGGCCTGGAATTTCCAGAGATGTAACAGGGTACTGCAGGACCAGTGAGCAGTGCCAAAAGGTAGGCAAGGCAGGAGACAAGGTGAGAGCTCCTTTGATGCCTTTGCTTGTGATTGAGGAGCCATTTCAGAGGGTAGCTATGGATATTGTGGGTCCTCTGAGTACCCCAAGTTCCACAGGGAAAAAGTATACCCTAGTGATTGTAGATTATGCTACACGATACCCTGAGGCAGTGGCTTTGTTCTCCATTGAGGCCGAGAAGGTGGCAAATGCTTTGCTAGAGATTTTCAGCAGGGTAGGTTTCCCCAAAGGAAATACTGTCTGACAGAGGTGCCAATTTTATGTCAGACCTGCTGGCTTGTCTGTGGAAGTCCTGTGGGGTTAAGCACATGAAGATCACCCCCTACCATCCCCAGACTAATGGTCTTGTTGAGAGGTTAAACTCTACAATCAAGTCCATGCTACTGGCATTTGCAGATCAGTTTAAGAGGGAGTGGGACAAATATTTGCCACATTTGTTGTTTGCTTACAGAGAGGTTCCCCAGGAATCCACATGTTTTTCACCCTTTGAGTTGCTGTATGGGAAAAGGGTGAGGGAACCTCAAGATTTAACTTGAGATGAGTGGGAAGGTGAGTGTGCGTCTCACAAGGAGTCTGTTGTGGCATATGTCCTGAACCTCAGGGCAAGGTTCAGGGAACTCATGGGCCTGGCCCAGGAGAACCTGGCAGAAGCCCAACAACAGAAAAAGGTGTAGTATGACAGGAATGCTCGAGCTAGAGAGTATGCTGTAGGGCAGCAGGTAATGGTTCTCATTCCTGTCAGACACAACAAACTGCAAGCAGCTTGGGAGGGACCCTACAAGGTGGTAAGAAAGGTATGTGTTGTTAACTACATGGTGGAAGTGCTAGGCAGATGGCAGGGTCACAAATTGTACCATGTTAGCATGATGAAACCTTACCATGATAGGGAGGCCCTTGTGCTGAGCATTTGCAATGGATTGCAGGAGGAGTCTGAGAGAGATCTTGTGACTTGATCTCCTCAGTGAGGCTCGGTTTGACACCTCGGTGGAAGGGGTAGCAATATCCCAGCAGCTATATTCTACCCAGGTTCGAGAAATCCGAGCAGTGTTGCAGGAGTTTGGGGGCATGTTCACCAGGAAATCAGGGAGCACCCACCTGGTACAGCACCAGGTGGATACAGGACCCCAAAGGCCTATCAGGCAGGCCCCTTATAAGGTGCCTGAGAGAGTCAAACAGATTCTGAGGGAAGAGGTACAGGAGATGTTGGAACTAGGGGTGAATCAAGAGTCCAACAGTCCTTGTGCCTCACCAGTGGTGTTGGTGCCAAAGAAGGATGGCAGTACCAGGTTCTGTGTGGATTACAGGAAATTAAATAGTCACACAGAGTCGGATGCTTACCCCATGTCTAGGACAGATGAGGCCCTAGAGCAGCTGGGTGGGGCTAAGTACCTTACAACCATTGATCTTACCGGTTACTGGCAGGTTCCCTTGACTCTCAGTGCTAGAGAGAAGTCAGCCTTCATGACTCCTTTTGGCTTGTATGAGTTCACAAAGATGCCCTTTGGGATGAAGAATGCCCCAGCGACTTTTCAGAGGCTAGTAGATCATATCTTAGCAGGAGCAAGAGGGTTTGCCCTTGCTTACATGGATGATATTTCTATCTATAGCCATTCCTGGCAAGAGCACCTTCAGCATGTCAGGGAGGTGCTGGGCAGACTATAGAGGGCAGGGTTGACCATTAAGCCGAGCAAATGTCAGGTGGATATGGCAGAGGTCTCCTACCTAGGACATAGCGTAGGGAGTGGTAAGATAAGGCCAGAACCTGCCAAAGTGGAAGGTATTCAGGCATGGCCTGCACCTGTTACCAAAAAGCAGGTGAGGGCATTCTTAGGGACAGCAGGGTACTACAGAAAGTTCGTTCCCAATTATAGTACCATAGCTGCTCCCCTCACAGACCTGACAAGGAAGAACAGGCCAGATGAGGTAGTGTGGACCCCAGCACGTGAGCAGGCATTCCAGAAGCTTAAGGAAGCTTTGGGAGGACCCCCTGTGTTAGTCAGTCCAGACTACAGCAAAGACTTTGTTGTGCAGATGGATGCTTCAAACTATGGGGTGGGGGCTGGACTTAGCCAGATTTCTTCAGAAGAAGAAGAGCACCCAGTGGTTTACCTCAGTCGTAGGCTCCAACCCAGGGAGGAATATTATGCAGCGGTAGAAAAGGAATGTCTAGCCATAGTGTGGGCACTACAAAAACTTCAACCTTATCTGTATGGAAGAAAATTCACTGTGATGACAGATCACAACCCTCTAACATGGTTAAACAGAGCCAGTCGGCAAAATGTCAAGTTGCTAAGATGGGTCTGGAGTTGCAAGCATATGATATGTCAGTGAAGCACCGCATTGGGAGTAGCAATGCCAATGCAGATGGGCTCTCAAGACAGGGAATCGGATGAGGTACACCCAGATAGACCTGACACTCTCAAGCGATGTTTCTCAAGGGGCACTTGAAAAGCTTGCTTGAGTTCCCCGGGGGGGAAGACATGTGACGACTGGGGAGAGATGGGTGAAGGCTGCCAGCCTAGTCAAATAGAATTTGATATATAATTCTATCAACTGTATAAATAAATGTAAAATACAGGCTTGTGTTTTTAAATGAAAGAAAAACACTGTAAAATGTGAACTTCAAGATTGTTACAACACTGCCCCCTTGCTGTAAAGAAAAACTAAGTCAAACCTTTCAAATTTGTCTTTTGAAATTGAAATGATTTTATGACATTCTTTGATCTTTAAAGGTGGTTCCGGTCAGGCTGGCCGAAGACATTCTGTCTATTGTGATAACTAAGGATTAATTGCTAGAGTGTATATGTGAAATGCCTTTTAGTGTTGTATTCTCCTGTGCAGGTGTTAGCTTGCTAAATGATGTAAATGGAGTTTCTATTAGCCTGGGAACTCGGAGCAGGTGATGATGCAATATGAATAATGGGAAAACCTAAGTGTCAAAAATGATGCAATTTTGGGAGGGCCTTAGAGACATGTTTGTTAGTAATGTTTAAATACTATTTCTCACAAGAGACTGAAGGCATTTTGATCTTGATATCCATCTTACCAGCACTCTGCTTATGCTCACATGTAAGTTTTTAGCACTGTGATTCGTTGTAGGAATAGTTAAAGCTAGTAAAGATTAATTAGGTATTTTTCTTTGAAATCAGACCTGTCCTACTGTATTATTTTAAGTTTCTGTGTGATCTCTGAACTCTTAGATATCTCTGTGGTGTAGTAGTTTTGTCTTGTGTTTTCATTATTTATTATTAAATATTTTTAAAACCTTCTACCTGTGGCTGCTTTGTGTAGAGATAAGCTCTAGAATACATTGCATATTTATAGAGTTTACTAAGTCACTCCAAATTAAGGTAGTAGTTTAGTCATACTACCATTAGATATTAATATTGCACAGTAATAATTGGACACCCTTTTAAGGGCCTTTTAGTAGCTGATATTATTAACTGGGTGGTGGCAGTAATTACTACCGTATAGTCTGGGTAAAGGGGCACAGCTGGAGAATCTGTGTCAGCCTTTCCCAGGAGAGTCTGTGAAGTTGTATAGATACTTATCTCAATGTGTGTGTGTGTGTGTTGTGTCAGCTACTTGGCAGGGACACGAAGCACTGGTTGGACAGAGAGGGTACTGGAGGTTCTAGCTTGCCCAGGTAGGCTGAGACCTGGACCCTACAGCTGTGCCAGTGGGGAGTCTTATTAGGAACCTGGTGAGCAAGGGAGCAGCCAGCCCCAGACTGACTGTGATCTCTGTGTGCACTTAAGGGAAATTGTACTTTACTGTGTGTATTAGTTATTCTTTCATCTTCTAGGAGACGACCTCCATGGTGTTAGTGGTGAGGATGGAGGCTCCTTAATAGCTGAGCCAAGGCACGGTCGTCACACCTTCAACACAGTTTGTCACAGCAAATGTCTACTTCAAATGTCCTCATTAGGACTCTCGCAGCCCACCCTTCTATGGTTCAAAAGCTACCTATCCAATAGATATCAGTCAGTAAAATCAGAGTCCACCATCTCTCCATACCTCCCAATCACCATCGGTGTACCACAAGGCTCTCTCCTTAGTCCCCTCCTCTTTAACATTCTCACCAACACCCTCAACACATTCACACAACAGATCTCCCTAACACACTATGCAGATGTCTCCACTCATTTACACATCTGTGGCTCACCTCCAAAAAAATTACTGAAGATTTAAAAGTAACTGAAACTTGGCTGTGTAACTCAGAACTCATGCTCAGCCCTAAAAATAAAAACAAACTATTACTTTCCCCCCCAAAATCACTCTCCCATGGAAAAACAAAAATGGTGTCCTCTCTTTGTGTAATACAAACACTGAAGTCACTTCTAATAGTAAATTATTAGGGATGATTGTGGATGTTAATCTTAAATTCGACCTACATATACAAAGTTGCATAAGAAAAACTCATTAAAAACTAAGGGTGCTTATAGAGCCAAAAACTTTCTCACCAGTGTAACTAAAGCTACACTTACCATTACTTATCTCCTCCCCACACGTCTTTATGGTGATCCCATCATTGCTAATTTATTTATTTTACATTTGTTGACCAGGAAAGGTCTGACTGAGCTAGTAATGCACCCCTTTTTCAGCAGAGGCCCGGGGAAAAAAGCTCCAGTAACAGTTATACAGTAAAGTAAATAAAATTTTACAGATCACAGTAGCACTTTGGTTATCTTTAAGACATTATTCAAGTCTTAATCTTAAGTCATCACAAAAATTTGAGCAAAGCTATAACAAAGTAGCTAAACTTGCAGCAAATACACCTTTCAGAAGTCACAATGAAGATCACTAAAAAAGCATGAACTGGTTAGAACTACCCCATCAAGTAACATATACACAGCTTCTTACCAACTATAAAATTATCCCAAATCCATATGCCTGTCCTGCAATAAATAACGTTCTACACAACTATGTTCTTAGTCGATTATTACATTCCAATGACCAAAAACTCCTGTCTGTCCAAAGCTGATCAAATTTGCTGGGCATTCTCTGTACTCACGCTACGCTGCTAAGGTCTGGAACTACTTACTTTTGTATCCATCAGGTCAGTACCCTACTTCCCTTCCTTCAAAACCATTCTGATAGATTTCCTAGCCAACAGCTGGAACTGTTCTTGTTCAACATCAGCATATCCCTAAATGTAGACAAATACCTAGTTGTACCTTTCATCTCTTTACTCTTCCTTTTTCACTCAATTCCTTACGTCTATCAATTTCTCTCCCTTGGCTTTCTCTTTAAATATACAATAGACCTGCTTTTCCCTCACATTTTATTGGAATTCCTGTTTATGCTATACTAACTGACCTTTAATTTCTCTATAAACTGGCTAACATTTCTTTAACTATTAAAGCATTGCCATATAACTTGCATCTATTCTTAACTAATATTTTCATACTCTGTATTATAATTTGGTTTAATTGTTTAAACTGTATTTATTTTTTGTATTATTGTTTAACACTGTAAAATTCTTAGTTTTAAACTGTTTTGTAATCCACGGTTAAGTACTACAAGAACAGCAAACAGACCAACAAAAAAGTCTTAATAAATGTATCTGTTATCCTGTTGCTCAACAATGTTATTTATCAAGTATCTTAGTAGTAAAACTGATAAAATAATAATCCAAGGCATGGCAACAGTGGCAAACATACCACTCAGAACAAGACATCTACACAAAGCTGAAATTAATGAACAGAGAATGACCTAAAAAAATGTGATGGATGTTAAACATTGCTTTTGTAAACTTACAAAGTTGCTGGAATAACAGTTCTTGTGTTAGCATGCAATTTCTAACATTGAAATGCCTGGCATTAATTAGGCACTGCAACAGAGAGTGATTTTCCATAAAACACAAATCTTGTGAGGTACAGACCAAAAGTATAAGTCAAATATGTGGACCTTGTGTGAAAATCCGGACAGTTGGGAGGTGTGCTGGAAAGCAAAAAAGTGTCTTTTAGAACTAGTTATTGTCCTTGTTAGAAATGCACTCCCTTACTCCTGTACAGTAAATAAAATGATCAGATTGCCGGCTCCGTAAATAAACGGTCAGATTGCTGGTTCTGTAAGATCAGTAACGGTTATGCTTTTGCTGCTGCCCATCCCTCATACAAATTACCTCTTTCAAATAAAAAGTTATTGCCAGGCAGAAAAATGATTAGATTATTTGATTCAACAAATGAGGTGTTTTGAAGACTTTCTTATGCAAGACATCAGCAGAATGCCATTGATTGGAAGTGCAAGTTACAGTAGCATTCAAAACTTGCAGCACCGTCATTCACAACAGTGGAGCATGCAGCAAAAAGGAGACAGACATGATGTATCATTTCCTTTTCCCCTGTGCCAGGTATGTGTACACTGATGTCCCTGCTGGAGATGTATGCCTTAATGTGGGTGGACATTTACGAAAGCACAGCACTTATAAGAAGCACGAATTACAACTAGCCATTTCCATTTTTTAAAGACAATAGTGTTTGTTATGTAAAAGGAATACGGTAAAACTGTACTGTTCTCAAATACATGTATTTACAGTGAGGTGCAAAGGCATGTATCTTGAGAGGCAGATCCGACTATATTCCATGACAACATGTAAAGGGAAAGGAATGGTTCACTGTAACTAGTCCTTGTTGTAAGTGCTATGTTTTTGTACCACTCTGGCTTGAATGTAATCATCGTTACTCCTAGCACTAGATGATAGCGATCGCAGACTTGAGCAGTACTGTGTGAAGCAGCGGAACGCAAATGCTGGTATCTAATTTCTCAGGGAGAAAAAACAGGACTGTACCAGAGATTTACACACATTTAAAAAAAGTTGATGCTGCGGGTAGGAACACAGTTGTGTCATGCATGATGTCACAAAGGGGGAGGTGATTAGCTAAGTGGGTGTCAATGTTTCAGCTTTGGTTCGAGGCAAGAAACTGATTTTGGAAACAAGATAGTGCCCCTTTAAAGCAGCTTTAGGACTGCTAGCCCGAAGGCATAATAAAGGATTCAGACCATGGCCTATTATAGCACAAAAGTTAATTTCAATGGTGGCTGCCCTTCCCCCATGCCTCAAAAATGTAACCGTAACTATTAAGCTGGTTCTCACGATAGCAGCATTTTTGTTGCAATTACACATTCCGTGCATATTTTACTGTAACTAAACTAAAATTCAGTACATTTTTAAATGGCTTTACTTGATAACCTTTCTTTGCAAACTGTTTGCCCACCCTGGCATCCAGCTTCACTCAATCCTATGGCAAATGAAAAACACACACACACAAAAAAAAAAAAACGCACAACTGCCTTTTAATTACTAACCATTTGTTTCCTCCTAGACCGGACCTGCAAGACATTCCATTACAAAATCTTGACCTGATTTTATTTGTTAATAAATCATGCATCAAAAAATAAATAAATAAACTACTTGAAGCAGCATTTTTCTGTCTGCACTAAAAATAAGATTTTACTAACTGGACAGTTACATGGACAAGTTTCAGCTCAACTTGCTAAATCAGTACTTGCCGTCTTATTGAAGCCTGTAAACTAGATACCAAATCAATCTGTTATTATTTATCGAACTCCTTGCTCCTACCCTACTGTATTGCCGTGGTTAAGTACAACGCATATTGCACTGAATTTTCTGACAGTGCAAAAAAAATAGCTGCCTTGTTAAATGCTATCCAAGTTTCCTTTTGTAGCCTTTAAAAAATAATAATATATTTATTTCTGTGCAAACAATTTTGTCTTTTCAGCTGACAACTCCGGAAAGGTAAGGTAAATCTGTGATAGCTGCTGTCACTCCCCACACTTACCACTTCTACCTCAATTGGCACGTGCCTTCCTATCTGAATCAAAAAAAAAAAAAAAGCAGTCTTAAAACAGCTTTTAACTGATTGGTATGCTCCTTACACTTCCAAAGTTATTCAGCACCTAGTAAGTAACTGTTATATTTGTTTGTCTTATAATATTTTTAAAACTGCACATGTCCAGACACAGTATATAAAAAAACCTTGGGGACCTTTTTGTTGTGTGCAGACAGACTTTGTAAAGTTACTTTTATTTGCTAGGTTTAAATATGTTTTGATATTAACTGACATCTTTTTTCTCTCTGTATGGGTTAAAGCATACCCATGTGTCAAAAACAATGCAACTACTGTTTCTAACAAATTCTCTGAGTTTATATCTAGTACCAAATTGCCTTCAGTCTAATAGAGGTTTTAAAACAAAATAATAACATTTATCAAACAGACCACTGTTATCAGTCAGAGTTAATATAGTAAAATACTTCTATTGTTTTGTTTCACTGTATTGACTGCATAAAGTTAACATCATCTACAAAAACTTAGTCAGCATTTTCTTAAAAAGAAATTATAATTGTTCCAACAGATTTGTAAACTTTTTAATTACTACTGTTCAGTGCCACTTCCAGCATATATCCCAAGCTTCAAAAATGGTAAAAAAAAATAAATTAGACCATAAAAATTAAGCTAGCTAAACTTACTGCTGAGACAAGATTTAAATGACCAGATGCATTATTCTTATTTACCATTAGGAGTGCAACATGTGTACTTAAAACATTTTTCCCTCATAAATGCCAGCTACCTCCCTTCCAGCAAATCTTCATCTGCAGGTAGCTGATAATCAATATTTAAAAAAATATGTTTCTGTTTTATAGTCTTATTTCTAGATATCTTCATCACATCTATCCAAAAGCCATACACCTCATTATTTTGTATATGGCACATCATTTTCCAGACAAAATGTCCTGGTTTTGCTTACAACAGTTCACCCTAAAAAATCTACTACCTAAATTAATGCCGCCAATATCAAAACTGTCCTGCCAAATAAGACAGACCAACACGTTTCCCTACAACCCACCAAATGCTGACTTGTCAGGTAACAAACCTGTACCAGACTGACAAGTGGAAAGACTGAAAATGGAACCAACAGTCAAAGAGGACATTTTCCATAAAAGACTAAAAATAAAACCGACAACTAAAGAGGGCATTTTCCATAAATCAAGTGACCAAGCACTGTTCATGACGGACATGTTACATTTCATTTAAAACTTGTTTAAAAGACAACAGCTAGCTATTAATCTCAAAACAGAGTCATTTCTTAACCTATTTCAACTTCATATTCATCTGGCTGTTGCTAAAATAATTGCATTTATTATTCTTTTTGTGCTCCTGCATTTCTGAATCTCTGCTAAAACTGTACAATTGCTTATGAGCTGTTTCCAGTCCCTGCTACCAAAACTAAAATGGGGACAGTATTTTCAAAAATTGTGCTACACAGAAACAAAAAATCTTCTTGACATAATGTTACTACATTTAGTAAAATAGCTGCACTTACACTTTTAGTAGTTGTCAAAGGTTACACTTGCTTTGCTAAAAATAAAACTGTAAAAGTGGGACATAGCAAATGTAATGTTACTAAGAAAATGTACAGTAAACCTGCAAAAAAACAAGGCATGGTTATGTAACTGAAACGGCCGGGCATACTTGCGCGAAAGTTCATTTTGCCGAAAAAGTACTTTCATGCAAGTATGCTAACAGGTAAGGGGAATCGTGGGGGAATGGCTGTTGCTGAGATTGTAGTACAGTGGGGATAAGGGAATATTCCCTTTTCCCCACTGTAGTGCGATCTCGGAGTGAGAATATAAAAGTAGGGGGGTGTGGGGGGCACAGCCCCCCACATGGGGGGTGCAGGGGCGCTTGCCCCCCTTCATAAACATTTGTTTTGTGTGTTCGTGTTTGTTTTTGTTTTTTTTTGTAGTGTTTCTGTGGGACTTTAGCGAAAGTGCTTTTTCAGCAAAAAGCACTTTCGCTAAAGTAGATTCGGTGATTTGGTTTCGGACAATTGAACTTTCGTTCAATTGTCCTAGACCCATTTAAAGACTATTATTTTATGGCAATTAGCTTATCCCTGGCTGCCAGAAAATTGGTCAGGGACTTGTAACATTAATAAAGTTCTTCCTGCATTACATGTTTTGCCTGAAGATAAAATTAGTAATGCATAAAATATACAAACTGTAAACAATCCAGTTAAAAAAGCTGATGCTTCTTAGATTCATCATCATAATTTACAGCAAATAGCTATAAAGGACTTTCTCACATAATGTAATTTCTGGAGCAGGTATACTACATGCATGTAAAACTGTCAATCAAATTAATATAAAAATGAGTGTTATGCATGCTGTTGTGCTAAAAATGTACCATTTACTAAATATGCCAACAATGGTTACCTTTAAAAAAAAAAACAGTATTTAAAGGATTTGGTAAAAGTATAATAACATTTTTGGTCTATAAAAGATAGTTTTCCTGTGCTCTAGTCAAAACTAAATGCTAATAATACAATTCAAAGTCATTTAAGCATTAAAAAAAAATCCGAGTTAGACACTAAAAAAGCTAATAGCTCAGAGTGGTCATGGTTAACAAATTTATTTTCTGAATAAAAAAAATTAAGTTAATTGTGTTTAAATTAATCATTGTTTTTGCAGCCTTCTTATTATTGCTTTTAGTTAAACTGCTTATAACAAAACACATATCTGCAAAAAAGTCTCAAAAAAGCAATATTTGTATGTTAAAGTTCTACCAAAAAAAAAAGTGTGCGTCAGAAATATAAACTGGTATTTAAAATTTTTTAAAAATGTATGAAAAGTATTTGCAAAAAATAATGTTTAAAAGGTGATGATTTCAGAGCATCAAAAGGGGGATTGTGGAGGATAAAAAGGTTAAAAAACTTGGTGTAAAGTGAACTGCGCATGTCAAAAAAACGAGTATGTGGTCAGTAACTTTTAACCACGTCAGCAGATTCTTTTAAGCAGTAAAAAAGAAGTTATGCACTTACCATAATGTCCCATGTTTGTAGTCCATCTCGTCTACATTCTTGCTAGATGGGTTCGGAGCACTCGGCAGATACTAAAGCCCAAGAGCTTTTACTGGCTCAAGCCTAACCCCTATCCCATGGTGCCTCACGGCAATTCCCCAGATCTTGTTTGCAAGAAAGTAATAGGTACATAATAGTCAGTAAACTATCAATAACTATGCACATACAGGCAAAACACTGTGTATACTATCCATGCTAGGTGGACGGGCAACTACAATCGGGTCAGACAGCATAATGTATAGTCCACCAGTTCCTCCAGGAAAGAGGAAGGGGGAAGGAGGGTGGGACGCAAGAATGTAAGCTACATGGACTACAAACATGGAACGTTATGGTAAGTACATAACTTCTTTATGTCATGTAGTCCTATCTCACCGTAATTATTGCTAGATGGGACAGCGTCCCTAGCACCTTTATCCCGGGTGGCTCAAGCGAAGATACTCTTCAGCACAGTGGACCCAAAGGATGACCTGTCCCGGGAGGCCAAATCCAATTTGTAATGAGTGACAAAGGTATGAGGTCTTGCCCAAGTTGCTGCTGCACAAATGGTATAAATTGGGAGTCTAGATCTAAAGACATATGAGGTTGATACTGCCCTTGTTGAATGGCTTTTTACTTTGGCTGGTAATTGTTTGCCAGCAGCTTTGTAAGCAAATGAAATGCAGTCTGAAAGACATTTAGACAAGGTGACATTAGAAACAGGCAAGCCTTTATTTTTGTCTGAAAAAGAAACAAATATTTGATCTGATTTTCTAAATTCTTTAGTCCTGTGCAGGTAGAAACCTGAGAATTCTGTGGACATCCAATTGGTGTAGTATGTATTCTGATTTATTAGTATGATTTGGGAAGAAAACTGGTAGTTCGATAGTTGTGTTAGGAAGAAAAGAAGGATTAGTTCTAAGTGAGACTCTATCCTTGTGGAAAACAATGTAAGGAGGTTGAATGGTGAGGGCTTGCAGTTTTGAAACTCTCCTAGAAGAAGTTATAGCCACTAAGAACAATGTTTTCCAAGACAATAATTTCAGATCCGATGAAGAAGAGGGTTCAAAGGGGGAAGAAATTAAAGATGTAAGAACTAGGTTTAGGTCCCAGGGCTCCAGTGGTTGTCTGATTGGAGGTCTGAGAAGGAGGACTCCTTTCAAAAAGGTTTTGCATAAAGTGTGGGACATGATTGGAGTTCCCATGTAGCCAAAATGGTAATTAGAGATGGCAGCTAACTGAACTCTAACAGTAGCAGCTGCAGCTCCTTCATGAAAAATGGATGCCAGGAAGAACAAGATAAACTCTATAGGAGCTGAGTAGGGATCTATGCCTTGGTTTGCTGCCCAAATGAAGAACTTTTTCCATTTGCTGGAATATAGTTTCCTTGTGGAAGGTTTGTGTGAAGAAATCAGAATGTGTTTGACTATAGGGGAAAGGGAAACACACTAGGCTATTCGTGGAACTGGAGCAGCCATGCTGTCAATTTCAGGATTTGGATAGTAGGATGGAACTGCCCTGATTGATAAATCAGGAGGTCTGGAGATGGTTCCAGAATCCATGGTCGGAGACAGGGCCACAGGAAGGGGAACCAGACTTGGTGAGGCCAGTAAGGAGCAATGAGGATCAGGGTACTCTTCAACAGTTTTGCTTTCTAAATCACTTTTGGAATGAGAGGAAAGGGTGGAAAAGCATAAAGGAGTCCCAGAGGCCAATTGTGGACCAGATCATCCCTGGGTGACATCCCCGGATGGGGAATTAGGGGCAAAGTAGCTGCTGCATTTGGTATTCATGTACATGGCGAATAGGTCACAGCAAGGCTGGCCCCATTTGCGAAAAATCTCTTTCGCAACTTCTGAATTCAGGGACCACTCGTGAGACATCAGAATTGCTCGACTGAGTTTGTCTGCTATCACATTGGACTTCCCCGGGATGTACGTTACTACCAGAAGGCATAGAGTGTCCATCGCCCATTTCCATACTTTTAAAGCCTCTCGACAAAGTGGGTAAGATTTGGTTCCCCCTTGCTTGTTTATGTACCACACTACAGACATGTTGTCTGACTGAATCGCAATTGTCCCAGTGGGAAGAGAACTGTGAAGTGCTTGCAAAGCATATAGCACCGCTCTCATCTCCAGAACATTTATGTGCAAGTGGTTCTCGTGATCCTGCCAAGTACCTTGGACCGTCATTCCCAGATAATGCCCCCCCCCACCCTATCTGGGAAGCGTCCGTGGTCAAAACTGTGTTTTCATGAGGGGGAGCAACTGGGCAACCAAGATGAAGTTGATCCGTATGAAGCCACCATGCTATATCCTTCTTGCAGGAGTTTGTGATGAGTATTTGGTGAGATAGGGGGAGATCCTGCATTGACCATTGGGCAAATAGTAGCCACTGAAGTACCCTCATGTGCAGACGGGCTGGGGGAACTAAGAGAATGGTGGAAGCTATAGTCCCTAGGACCTGAAGAACTATCCTGGCCTGTACTTTGTCTCTCTTCAGCAAGAATCTGACTTGGTCGTGTAATGATTCTATCCTTTCTGGTGTCAGTTTTGCTGTCATGGTGGTTGAGTCTATTTCTGAGCCTAAGAATACAATGTGCAGCGATGGAGATAAGGCTGATTTTTTTACATTTAATGTAATGCCTAATCTGGCGCACAAGGATAGAGTCTCGTTCCTGGTTCTGATTAGTTGGTGCTTGGTCGTAGCAGTGAGGAGCCAGTCGTCTAGGTACAGAAACACCTGGAATCCTTGAAGTCGCAGGTGAGCCGTTACCACTGCCATGTATTTGGTGAACACTCTGGGAGGCTGTAGTGAGGCCAAAGGGCAGTGTTCGAAATTGAAAATGACTGGCTCCCAGCCAAAAGCTTAGGTGTCTTCTGGAGCACCTGTCTATTTTGATGTGGTAGTACACATCCTGAAGATCTACTGAGCACATCGAATTGTCTTTCCCGATAAAGGGAAATATCGATTGTAGAGTGATCATTCGGAACTTCGATTTCTTTACAGACTTGTTTCATTTGTTGAGATCTAGAATTGATCTCCAGTCCCCTGTCTTTTTTGGAACTAAAAAGAATCATGAGTAAGTTCCAGATCCTATTTGCTCTGTGGGGATTTCTTGGATGACTCTTTTTTGCAGCAACAAGATGACCTCTGATGTTGCACAGTCTAACTGAGTGGGTGGCACGTCTGGTAGAGACCGGTTTACAGGGGGATTGGAAACAAAGGGAATCAGGTAACCTCTGGATATTATGGTTTGTACCCAACAATCTTGGGAAATTTTTAGCCAGGCGCTTGGTTACAGTGAAAGACGACCCCAGACTG
The DNA here is from genome assembly GCF_019279795.1 of Protopterus annectens. Taxonomy (NCBI): domain Eukaryota; kingdom Metazoa; phylum Chordata; order Ceratodontiformes; family Protopteridae; genus Protopterus; species Protopterus annectens. Next base: position 375,771,861 of record NC_056728.1, on the reverse strand, counting down.
CCTCCAGAGACAGACATTCGGGCATCCCCTCAGGGGAGATGGAAGGGATGATCAGAGAAAGCTTCTCTATCTCCCGGATGCTGCGGACCTCCTCTGCTGCGAGGGTGATGTCTTCTGTTATATCCTCCCCCTCTGCCTCTAGGGGAGGGTTGGCCTTGTGTCTGAGGGAAACCTTTTTGGGATTTACGGAATCACATTTTCCCTCCTGTCTGACCCTTGGGATAGGATCTAGAAAGAAGGGAGAAACGGACTCTGATGGCAGATAAGGTTTTCCCTTCCTGCTCGCACCTGGTCAAAGTCTCTTTTACCTGCAGTCCAAAAAGAGTTGAACCATCAAATGGGATGTTGGTAAAGGAAGACTTAAAGGAGTCCGTGAAGTTACATAGATGCATCCAGGAATGTCTTCTAAGAGAGATTCCTGCTGAGGCTGCCCTGCTCGCTCCGTCCACTGCATAGAAAATCAGTCTCATGGAGGAGTTAGCTATGGATGTAAGGGTGGAGAGCTGCGCAGATACATTGTCCATGGATCCCGAAGCTATTGAACCCTGAAGGGTGTCTCCCAACTCCTTCAGGAGATCCCTTTGAAATCTAGTAAAATGGGAAAGGTAATTCAGCAATCTTAAGGTAAATGCTGCTGAAGAGAAGGTACGCTTTCCATACCTATCCATCGTCCTGGACTCCTATTAGGAGGATGGATATTAGAAGATGTCTCGGACAACTCCTTTTTCGTGGCCGCTGCTACCACTATAGCATAAACAGGAACTCCCTTAGAAAGAAAGGGCTTATCTTCCGGAGCAGTCATAAATTTGTTTGGCCTCCTCGGGACAGGCTCCACTGTATCTGGGGAGGTCCAGGCTTTCCGGGATATGACCCCCAAGAGCTGGTCATAAGGCTGTGTTTGAACAGAACCAAAGGCCTCAAGGTACACTGATTCGTACTCAGTAGGGTTAGAGATCTTCCAATCACCCCTCTTTCTAAGGATTTCAAGGATGTCAGAAAAGAAGACATCTTCAGAGGGGGATCTAGGGGACCCTTCTGACTCATCTAAATCAGTGTCTGACGTGACAGACTCAGGTGAGTCAACATGCTTCCACTTACAAAGTCTCTTCCGAGGAACCTCCCCAGTGGGATAATCTGTGGAGGTCTCAGAAGAGGGGACACCTCCAATGGGGGCTGCTTGGGTCTCTGGTTCCCTACGCTGAGGGGGTGTCGGGGGTGAAGAGGTTGCTGCCGGCTGCTGGTGGGACATCGGGTCCAAATGCAGGGCTTTGGCACTGGACAAAGCTTTCTCTATTGCTTCGACGGCCTTTCCACCCCGCTCCAAAGACAACCTCCGTTCCGAGGAGACGGAAGGTTGACTCCGAGCAGGAGGGACAGGTTCCGAAGCAGACGTGGGAATCTAGCTTAGTCAAGCCGAAGCACCAAGAGGGAGGGTCAGTTCCGAAGAAAAAACGGGGTGACTATCCCTCTTGGAGTTGACTCGAGAGTGTCGACTCCCAGATCCCTCAGCTCCAGACTGAGCTGCTGAGGATAGAGTTATCGGTTCTGAGGAAGCATGAAGAATTTTCAGAACTGAAGGATCCAACCAAGAAGAACCAGAAGTGTTTGGCTCCGAGAGTGAAGCAGTCGGAGGAGGAGCAGTAGTCTGTAGACGGGGCGGCTCTGAAGCCTTTGGGTCTGGAAGGGCTAACTTTTGAGCCGGGTCACAGAGCTACCTCTTCAGCACCCGCTCAATGTCCTCATCTGAAAGTGTACTGGAGGAATGGGTGGAGACAGAAGGAGATCTCCTCCTTTCTAATATAGGAGACCTCAACGTAGGTGAAACGGGGTCAATAACTGGTGAGTGTCTCGATACCGAAGGTTGCCTCGGCACTGAAGAAACCGACGGCACCGAGACAGAAGAAGCGGAATCAGAGCCAGAACTCCTTGGCTCTGTCGCTTTAGACTTTTTAGATGGCTCCGACGCTGGAACTGAAGATTTTCTCTTCACAGTTTTGGGAGCTACCTGACCAAGTTCCAGCTGTTCCTGGAAGGAATAAGACCCGTCTCTTAATTTACGTTTCCTCTCATTAAGAACCCTAGTACTAAAGGCATGACAAAAATTACAGGGTTCTTGTAAGTGAGCCTCTCCCAAACAGTACACACAGTCAGTGACATTTTTTGTGAACACCTGTCACATTTTTTGAACCCGGACGGGCGGTGCTCCTTATGTTCTCTGTCTTTCCCTTTAGACATGCTGACAAGAAAACATGGCTAACAACACTTTTTAATAGCAACAAAACTAACTATAACTAACAGCAAAGACAAGAAGAGAAGGCATTTTTTTTTTTTTTTTAAATACTAGCACTCAGGGAGGAAAGGCCCTCTAATTTAAATGGGCCATACAATCCTAAAAGGGTGGAATAGGGGATCAAGCACTCAATAACAATCACACAGGTAATAACTAACAACTATTAAAGGTAGAAAGTGAAGAAAAAGGATGAAATATAACAAGATTTATCAAAAAATCTTCTACTTGGCCAACGAGCCAGTAAGTAGACAACCTCGAAGCTTTCGCAGCAAATAAGATCTAGGGAATTGCCGTGAGGCACCATGGGATAGGGGTTAGCTTCGAGCCTTTAAATGCTTTAGCATCGGCCGAGTCGGGAACCCATCCAGCAAGAATTACGGCGAGATAGGACTACATAACATCAATACATATTATGGTCTGCACATGTTTATGTATTTTGCTAAAGCTGCTTAATAGATAGCACATGTGAACTGATTCAAATATTTAGTACTGTTCTAATGACTAACTACATTCACAAATACCGGTAGTAAACATTTTATTGAATAACTGGCAGTAGTCTGATAGATAACACTTGTTATTTTCACTTGTATTTTCCTATAAATGCCAGGATATGTTTGTTCGGGGAGACATTACTAACTCTAGTTCTGTCTCCCACACGTGTGATTTCTAATAAATGTTAAAACTCTATCAAGCCTGTTTGCTTATTTAATTAATTTTTAAAATTTCCTTAACAAAGGAAAGAAAGCGATAAAGATCTGGAAGATTTTGTTTAACAGTATTTTAAAAAGAAAAGAAGCACCAACATCTTACAAGAAAGCTGCGCTGGCTGTGTTACCTAAAGATGTCAAAGACCCCTCAGACACAGCTTCATATAGACCCATTTCAATTTTAAATTACTGTTATAAAGTGTTTATGTTTATACTTGCTAAAAAATAGCAAAGGTGTTGCCAAAATTGATAGATATGAATAAGTGCTGTTTTCTGGAGAGGCAGCAAACATTTGACAACATTAATACAACAATTATAAACCAGACAGAAGGAGAATGTAAGAAACTACCTCTGTTGTTGTTGGGTCTTGATGCAGGGAAAGCATATGACACAGTAAGCTGAGAATTTATGAGTGGGGCATTAGAAGCATTTGCATTCCCTGATAACGATCGGAGGCAAGAATTAAATTGGAAGGGTTCCTCTCAGATAAGCTGTGTTTGAACAGAAGAACCAGACAGGGGTGTCCTCTTTCCCTTTTCGTGTATGCTTTACATTTACAGCTACTGGCAAAGAAAATAACGGTCTCAGAAATACAAGGTATAATTGGTATGGAAATCAAGAAAAAATGCCTTTCTTTGCATATGATATTATTTTCAACCTGATAAATTCAGAAAAGGACATCTTGGTGCTGTGGAATGTTTTAAAACAGTTTCAAGTCTTCTCGGGATATAAAATTAATGACAATAAAACAAAGGTTATAGCTGTAAATTATGTACCCACATGCAAACCGGTTCAGCAATACCTGTATTTTTTTGGGATATAACAAGATGAAGTATTTCGAGGTATGGATTAAAAAGGCTTCTGTTATGGCTGCTAATGATATGTGGGAAGAGACTAAAAAGATAATACAAAAACTGAGAATGTGAAAACTCTTATTTATGGACATGGATAGTAAGGTACAAGCAGAAAAAAATGTTTTTAGTCCCTTTAGTCTTGTATAGAGCTCAGGTATACTTTTATCAACCCGAGGAGAAGTTGTGGACAATAATTAATAAAAGGTTGAAGGAAATGATCTGGGAGGGAAAGAGGGCAAGAGTTAAATGGGATAAGGTGATCCTTCCAATAGAACAAGGTGGTTTAGGTTTACCTGATTTGAAGGGATATTTAACAGCTACACAATTAAGGCTCATATACTTAACACCAACAGAATGTTATAATTCAAAGTGGAAAGGGATGATGCTGAAGCAAAAAAGAAGTTCAAAAAAACAGAGAAAGAATGGGAATTTGGATGCAGCTCTTTAAGGAGAATAATAACAACCATACATAATATTACCTTCATAAAGTAGTAGAAAGTATTCTAAGAACTAAGCCAATATAAGAATTGAAACAGAGATTCTGCCAATAGGGATTGCTGCCAAGTAGGTGTACAGAAAAAGAGGGAAGAGGTGTCAAGAAATCTGCCAAAGGAAACAAGATATTGGGATCAAATAACTCAAGCAGGAAAGATAATACAGTGGAATGCGGCCAAGAAGAAATTTGGATTGCAGGCTAGAGACCACCTACCCTACCAAAGCTTGATTTCAGAGTTCAGGCAAATAGGAAAGGAAGGGGAATTTTAAGTGAAAGACCTGCTCTGGTAGAGTTTATAGTTCCCCTCCCCACACTGACATTGTGGCTAATTTTAAAACCACAATCCTGCAAACGGGCACCTTGGAAAAGCAGACTGAAAATAAAATGAAAATACTGATGTAGGTGCCAAATACTTGGAAATTGCACACTATAATTAAATAAGTTACACCTCTATTTGGTTTTATTTTAAGTATACAGGCAAACCCTCCACCAGGGACAGCAGCTGCTAACTTCCATCCCGACCACAAACTGTCCAAAAAAAAAAAAAAAAGCTTCATAACACAAGTAGCATTTGAAATCCAATCGAATCAGGCTATTTTTTTCATGAATAAAGTAAATAACTGATTGGTTTCCACTCAATTCCCGTTAACACCAGGGTCTTCCCATTCAGTTCATACTCACTCCACTCAGGCTCACTCTGCTCCCCTATCCTACCCACCCCACTACAGCTACACTTATTTTCATCTAGTCCCACCTACCTCGCACTAACAACCCATCACCAGAGGATATTTATTAAACAACCCTTACTCAGAAAGGTTAGAAACAATAAAAACTTTGACCCTGCCAAATTCCAACAAGAACTAAACTCATGTAATTGGTCTATTCTAAAACACCTCCCCTTAGAGGAAGCAGTAGCATACTTTAACAACAAATTCCTTGAGATCCTTGATTTGCATGCACCTTCGTTCAAAGAGAACCAAGGCAAAAACTGCACCATGGCTTTCTATAGTCTAAACTCAAAATTACACTTAGAAACAAAGCATGGGCTTTATGGCGTTCTTCTAAAGACCCTCAAGATCACATTAAATACATGCAATCCAGGAACGAAACCAAAAAAAAAATCAATTTTACAAGACAAAAAACAATACTACTGTAATTTACAGACAGTAAATCAAAATAACCCTCAGAAGTTTTGGGCAGGTTTAAATAATCTACTACATCCTGGACAAACTTCAACCCCAATCCCTGCTGCTACTATTGATAAAACCCCTGAAGATGTTTCTGATAATTTTAACCAATTCTTTACTGAGACAATTCAAGCCCTAGCTAGCCAACTACCTCCTAGCTCCCCTGGTCCTGAAAGTAGCACCCCTAGAAACCTACTTGAGTTCAGCTTCCAACCAGTCGCCACTTCACTTATCCGTACCTTGATCAAAAAATTAAAACCCACTACACTTTCTGCTGATCAACTCAACTGCCGAGTACCTACAAAAAGCAGCTGATGCTATTGCTTACCCCGTCTCAATACTAATCAATTGAACCATAGTAGAAGCTAAAATTCCCACCATCTGGAAAATATCCTATGTAATCCCACTTCACAAAGGAGGCAGCTCTACTGAATTCTCCAATTATAGGCCAATAGCTATACTCTCTCCACTTGCAAAGTTTATGGAAAAATGTATTCATAGACAACTCATGCACCACCTAATCCAAAATCGCCTTATGGCAGACACTCAGCATGGCTTCCGTCCTCATCACAGCACTACTTTAGCCCTCCTAGCCTTTACTAACACCATAAACCATAATCGCAACAATAATTATATATCCTCAGCCCTCTTTTGGATCTTTCCAAGGCATTCGATATGGTTGATCACCAACTTTTAATCCACACCCTGCAAACATTCTGTCTAGATACTGGAGCCCTCCAATGGTTTCAATCCTACCTGAATGGTCGACAGCAGGCTATCCTCTGGCAGAACAAACTCTCTAACCTTCTACCTAACACCCTCGGAGTACCACAAGGCTCTATACTAGGGCCCTTGCTGTTCTCCATCTTCATTAACGACCTTTATACTGTCATCCCAAAAGTCAGCTGTATCCAATATGCTGATGACTTTACTCTGATTTGCTCAGCCACATCTCCAGTAGAGTTATGGTCAGCTACCCAGACCACCTTTAATACAACAGAAAACTGGCTTTCTGAACATCGTCTGATCCTAAATCCCAAAAAAACTAAAATGCTGTTATTTTCACCAAGACGTAGGTCTACCACTTTCACCTTTACCATAAAATCAAATGATGGCACAATAATCTCCCCTGACCCATCTACAAAACTATTAGGTGTCATCATAGACAATAATCTCAAATTTGACCTACATGTTAACCAAACTATCAAAACCATCAATAAAAAATTAGGGTCACTTTACAGAATAAAAGCCTTCCTAACCCCTCCAGCTAAAATTGCCATAGCTCGCTCTCACCTTCTTTCAACCCTTCTGTATGCATCCCCTCTACTCTCAAATTTGAACAAGACTGTCCTTAACAAACTCTCAATTTGCTACAACCACATTGCCAGGTTTGCCACTGGGCTGCCTTTTAGGACACATCATTGCATCAATCTAAATCAGCTTGGTTGGCTTGAACTACCTAGCCTAATCCAGTATAACCAACTGATTATGGCCTATAAAATCCTCTATAATCCGGACAATACTCCTGCACTTAAAAATATTATCACCCCCTATAACAATCCTAGACCGCTTCATTCCTCTAACAAACTACTAATTCAGACTAGCAATATTAATAACACAGCCGGTGATTCTCTCTTTGCAAACTCTGTAAGTAGATCCTGGAACTCTCTTCCAGCTGATATTACCTTACTTTCCACCTTAGGTCAATTTAAAACTAGACTCAAACAACATTTGTCACTTAACTGGCTATGTCAATGTATCAAGCCTGGCTAACTCGAATGTGTAAAAAATCTGTTAACCAGTTTACTGTGTAATTTAATTTAATCATGACTTGTGCTCAGGACTAACTGTAACCTGTGGAACTTGTTTAACTTGCTTACTTATGTAATCTCTGTAAATAGTCTGTTTGTAATATGTAATGCTGGTATTATGTAATGCTGTATCTGCTTACCCTTGGAGCTTTTCTCCCCGAGCCTCCGCTGAAAATGGACATGCATCCAGTCGGACTATCCCGGTCAACAAATGTAAAATAAATAAATAAATAAAATAAATAATAAATAAACTGAGTCACACTAACCAATCACTTGACTACCCTCTAATCCCTAACCACATCTGTTAACCTCATCTTGCAACCTTACTTATCCTTTTTCACACGTTTTCTTTCTAACTACTATTGACAATTACTTCATTAATTCCTTTAGGGACCAACTAAATGTCTTACATTAAAAATACCAACAGTAATATATACTCGCCAAGACCATACAAAATAGTATACTCCTACATGCTACAATACATATAGCCCTTTCCCCGGCTGCTCATTTAACTGCTTACTCACATTTAAAAATATCTCCACCCAGCCATAAATTTAGAAGTGCTTTCCAATTCCACAAAACATCAGTGAACTTTGAAATATTGCCCATCAATTTTCAATACTACTTTCTTAGATCAATTCACCTGTAAAATACCTCCACTCAATGCTTCATCACATATCTCCCTTAGGTTACATAAAATTATTTCATTTCTTAACACTATAGAGTAACCTTAACACTATAGTAAACACAGCATTTCAACTATTAATAAGAGGTGATATCCACCCAAAACCTGGCCCCACAACCAACTCAGTCACTTACTTAGTTATACCTCCTCTCAGCCTCAGATCATATTAAATGCACCTTGGAAAGCATCCTACCTTTTACTCATAAACTTTATTTTATTTTTATTTATTTTATTTATTTATTTTACATTTGTTGACCGAGAGTATCCAGCTGAGCTATTGCCCTTTTCCAGCGGAGGCCCAGGGAGAAAAGCTCCAAAGATATACAATGGAATAAAAATAGCAATACATATACATTTCAATAAAAATAGCAATAGAGAATTTTGGTAGTTAAAATATGAAAGTTGCATACATGTATATTGTTGCCAGATAAAACAGTACTATAAATAAAGGAGAATATTAAAAAAAGTAGAATAAGTTGTATGTTTTGGTTTAAAAAGAGAGTTGAGTAAATATAAGGTTTTGTATGTAGAGTAGCAGAAAATTAAAAGGTTACATAAGAATTTCAGGGAGCAGAGTATACAAGAGGCTTTGGAGGTTGCATAGGCAGCATAGGATGAAGTAGTTAATGGTAAGTTTTAGTAAGTTAGTTTGACTGTACTATAAAGGTAGGTAATAATCAGGGAGGGTGAGTACAATGGCAGGACCAGTGTTTCTAGCTTAAATTGTTTGGGGTGAGTTGGGTCATTATTTCTAGTGGGAGTTTCTTCCATGCAACAGAGGGATGATAGCTATATAAGTTGCACCCTGTGTTGGATTTGGGTTTATGGATTTTTAGTAGGTCTTGGGTTGAGCTTCGCAGAAGTCTGGTAGGGGAGTAGTAAGAGATGAGAGAAGATAGACTTGGGCAGAAATCAGGCTGATATAGGATGGAATGTATGATTTGGAGTTGAAATTGTAGGAACAGTTGAGGTAGACCGGAACAGTTCAGGTATTATGAGAGACAGTGGTTTGATTTATATGTTTGTTGAGCTGCAAATCTAGCTATTTTGGGGTAGGTTGATTCTAATTTGGTAAGTAGGGAGGAGTTCAGATTTGTGAGTATTTGGGAACAATAGGTTAAGCATGGTAGAAGGTAAGCATGGATTAGAGAAATCTTAGCTTCAGTAGTTAGGAATTTGTTGTTCCTGTACAGTAGTCCTAGCTTTAGGTGTTTTTTTTGATACAATAGTTAATGTGAAGATTGAATTTTAGTTGGTCATCAATGGCAATGCCAAGGAGTTTTGTGCTCGTTTCGACTTCTATAGGAATATTGTTTAGGGACCTTAAGGAGAAGGAAAGTTTAATCTGGTTTGCAGATTTAGGTAGAAAGAGTAGTAATTTTGTTTTCTTAGGGTAGCGGATGAGCTGATTATTAGTTAGGAGTTCTAAGGGGGAATTAGCAATAGTTATGACTGTAGAGTCATCTGCATACTGGACAATGTTAGATTGAGGACAAGAGGAGTGGAGTGAGTTGGTGAAGATATTAGAGTACAGGTCCAATAATGGAACCTTGGGGGAACACCAGTTCTTACTGACAGAGGGGTAGATAGCGCTGAGTCCCATCATACTGACTGCAGCCTATCAGAGAGATAGCTAGAGAACCATGCAACTGTATCAGGGGAGAAGTTTAGGTCTCCAAGTTTACTAAGTAGCAGTGTGTGTGAGACAGTGTCAAAAGCCTTGGAAAGGTCAAGGAATAGACAGGATATGAGCTTGTGATCATCTTTAGCAAGGGCTAAAGTGTTGAGAAATGATAATAGAGCTGTGGTCGTACTATGCTTGGGACAGAAGTCATGCTGTGTTGGAGTGAGAAGTTTTTCTTGTAAGAAACAATGCATAACTTGTTTGTGCATACATTTCTCAAGGATTTTGGAGAGAGGGGAGAGGATAGTGATAGGTCTGAAATTAGATATTTCTGTGGAGTTACCTCCTTTAAGAATAGGAAGAGTGTAAAACTGTTTCCAGATAGAAGGAACATTATACTCAGAAATAGAGCAACTGATTAGTATAGATATAGGCATAGTAAGGGAGTGTGAGACAGTAAGAAGGAATACTATCTGCTGATACAGAGCATGGTTTGGGCTTTGAGAGTACAGTTCTGTTATAGTAAGTGGAGACAGGTTTGAGAGAGAAGGAGTTTACTGAGATAGTGGTTGGGGCATGTATAGAGAGGTTTGAAGTGTTGTTGTTTGAGAGGTTGGGGTTAAATAGTTTGGAAATGGATTCGATAAAGTAGGTGTTGACGGTATTGGTAGTTTCTTCAGGTGACTTGTCAGGACATGGGTTTGGTGAAGCTGGGTTACCTGGATGTAGTATTTGGTTTATAGCATTCCAGAATTTTTTTGGATCAGATTTTAATGTTTTGGGGGGATAATAATAAAAGTCTTTTTTGTCTTTGTTGATAACTTTTTTTTGTCTGATTTCTAAGTTCTTTATACTTTAGGAGGTCAGCTGGAAGCTTGGTTTGTACCCACGTTTTCCATGCCCTATCTCTGGATTTCATGAGGGTACAGGTGGTTTTAGTTAGTCAGAATGAAATGTTTGCCTTTAATCAAACTTTTCTCGGTGGGGCTAGAAAATTTAAAATATTTAGGAAAATTGAGTTGAAGGCATTTACTGCTTCATTAAGTGGGAGCTGAGTAAGGAAATTTTAGTTAAATCTAGAAAGGAGGGTTTTAAAAGTGTCTAGGTTAAAGGTTGAAAGTTTGCTGCAGGTGATAAGCTGGTGTGGTTTGGGGAGGTGGGTGATGTACTGTAGCAATTTTATAGGTGAGTGGCTGCTCAGGGCATCAGGTAGAGTTTCAGGGTTATGGTATTTGCTGGGGTTAGAAACAAGTATCCAATCTAAGAAGGAGCTTGAAGAATGAGAGTTATTATTACTTATACTAATAACTCTCATTCTTCAAGCTCCTTGCTAGATTGGATACTTGTTTCAGGGTTATGGTATTTGCTGGGGCTAGAAACAAGTATCCGATCTATCAAGGAGCTTGAAGAATGAGAGTTATTAGTATGGGTAGGTGTGGAGATTAGTTGTGTAAATCCATGGAGAGCAGAAGTCTAGTTAATAAGATTTATGAGTTCCACTCCACACTCTCTCTATACTCACCTGATACAGTTGTTTTTAACAGAAACTTTGTTAAAGCCACAGATAGAAGACAAAGAGATTACCCCCTGGTTACAATATTCTCAGGTTAGAAAGAAAAGGAAAAAAGGTGGGGGGAGGGGAGTAGCCACAATATTCAAAAATAACCTTACATTACAACCACTAAA